>NC_059428.1:149970619-150007633 GCF_021028975.2 Sphaerodactylus townsendi
CCAGTCTGACCGACACGTTTCTCCGCAGATCAGCTGCAGCCGGCTTACAGCGGAGTTGTGGGTTCTACTTAATAAAACAGTATCCTAGAGACGACACATCCAGCCCAGTGCAAACAAACACGCACTCGCAGCTGGCTCATCTTCCCGACAAATCGTAACTTTCCCATGGCCCCCGAGCCAGCAAATTCGCAAGAATCTGCAAATATTTCCAGCCTGCCTTAAGAGAATTCTTCAAAAAACGACAGAAAACAGGAAATGATTCAACTGGCTGAATAATACCATTGCTCTGGGCCTTCTAGACGGTCCCCAGACTTCCATGCGAGGGGGAGCACTTTGAACCTGCGCTCCTGGAGTAGAAAATATATTTTTTTTCTTATCAAAATGGATGTGTCTGCACCCCTCCCTCAAAACAAAACTTGAATAGCTCTTTTTAAATGGCTGCTTTAGACAGGGCTGTTATAAAACTGCGTCATGGCTGACCACCGAGGTTCCTGGATTCGGTAGAGAATGGCCCTGTTCGACAACCGCCTCAGTGCCCCACAAAATGCAGTTTGTAGTATTGGGGGACTTTCTTTCCAAAGGGTTCACTCCCCTTTCCCCTGCCCCCCCTGCCCCCCCCCGGAGCCCCAACAATACCCTTTCACACAATACAAGGAAACACGACCCAGGTTCTCTTTGGCCAGTGAGGAACCCTCGGGGCAAAGCAGCAGCTCGGTCCTGTTTTAGATAATCAGGCTCATGCAAACGGAAGTGAGGCACTTCAGGGTACAAGTTTGTATCCCAAAGGGTGGCTGGCTAGGGGAAAAGGACCCTGGAGCACTCCAGATGAGAGGAATGGGGCAAAAAGCATTTCAGCCAGTCTGCCAAAGCATATAGGCCACAAGTCAAAGAAAGAGTTGGACGCCCAGTAAGGGCAGTTTTTGGTGACAGGAACTGCTACCTGTTCGAAAATCTGCCCCTGCAGAACCTTGGGATGGAAAGAGTCAGTCAGACTGAGAGGTGAGTGGTTAAGACTCCACCCTTTTCACGAGGCCCGTCCTACTCACAACCTGGATGCTTGGCACAGAACGCGGCTCTGTTCCCATTAAGCATTAAAAGAAAAACCCCATCAGCACATTTTGCTGCTGAGTCAGTACCAAAAACATCTCCCGTTTAAATTAACGTGGAAGCTAGCTTGGCAATTAATTAATCCAGCGTCAGCCCTGGAGCAAAGAAAATCAATTTCCAGGAGTGCCAGAGACACCTTCGCAAAGGTTTAAAAACAAAGACCCTGTGAAAATACATACAAAAATCAAAGTTTTCCATGCCTGCAGACATTTCTTGTTCAGCATCCAAGGAGCAACTACTATTTGGTAGAGAGTAGCCAAGTCTTGCCAACCGCTGTGCTTAAATCAATAAATCATCCAAACACGGTACCTAGGAAACTTCCCAGTCTACAACTACAAGACATTGTGGATGTGGAGAGAGAAAAAAGTGTGGATTTGCTAGTTGGGAATAAACTCTGCCTTTAGGCTTTCTTCCAAGGATTTTCTTTTTTGGAGAATCTGGGGTTTCTGGAGAAACAAAGGCATCAAAACGGACAAGCAATTCTAATCAGAACTGTGCCAGAAAGTTCTAGAAAAGCCACTTCTTCTGAGATTGCAAAGGCCAGAGCAGACCAGGTGTTCGGGGGGAGCAGCAGCAGCAGCAGCAGAAGGCCCTTGCTTTCACCTCCTGCGTGTGAGCTCCCCAAGGCACCTGGTGGGCCACTGCGAGTAGCAGAGAGCTGGACTAGATGGACTCTGGTCTGATCCAGCAGGGCTCTTCCTTATGTTCTTATGTTCTGCACCCCCATCTTCAACTGTCACCTGTGAAGAGAAGCTGCAACTTGACAGAAGAGAGGACTAGTGCCTTTGCTGTCCCTGAGGCCAGAGAAGATGAACAGGGATCCCTCTCAATTCCAACTGGTGGCCACAATAAGTTAGGTCGTGGTAGCGCTAGATGGGGGGTCCACGATCTTTTTGAGCCTGCTAGCCCCTGACCCAGGACAGAGGACCCTATCGCAAAATGGCTGTTGTTATCACAAAATGGCTGCCGTTAGAGGCAGGGCCAACCACCCAACATCCGGGAGCGACATGATGTATAACTCTAATAGGACCTCTTCAATGACTTCAGGCAGAACCGTGTCTAACAGGATGCTTTTCAGTCTACGTAGCCACTCAGCCAAAACACCCAGCAAGCCCTGCCCTCATTCCAAAAGCAGGAGCCAGGGATGGGGTTGTCAGGTGCCCACGGGCATCGTGTTGGGGACCCCTGCTCTGGATGGTGGATGTCTCACTGGACGCCAAGCCCACCTAAAATGCCAACCCCTCCATCGGTCTCGCAGTGCCTGACATGTCGCTTTTGACGATAACAGCAGGCGACCTCAGGTGCCTTGGGGAGCTCACACGCGCTTAGAGCATTCTGCATCTTGCCACCGGAGTGAGACTGGACATCCCAACTGTGGGCGCTGAACTGCTAAGCCCCTGATTCTGATCCCTGTTTGGGGACAGGATGACGTGCTTGTAAATCCTTGGCTGAACGGTGGTGGCCTTTCGGAATGGATAACGTTGGACAGAGAGGCTTTCAACGCTCAGCCAAGACTCTGCGAAAACATCCAGCAGTGACCTTCTCTTTAGCATCTGACATCTCTTCTGCAACACCTCAACTCCGCAGGTACCCAACAGTCATTCGGGGCTGACCGCTTGGGTCCCATTCCCTGTCTGCTTGGAGCAAATGAGCATCACACCGGGTGACCACCCAAGGAAGCCTTGGACCACCTTCCTTTATGAGGAGAGGCTGCAGCATTTGGGACTCTTTAGTTTGGAGAGGAGATGTCTGAGGGAGGATATGATCGAAGTCTATAAAATTATGCATGGGGTGGAAAATGTTGACAGAGAGAAATTTTTCTCTTTCTCACAATACTAGAACCAGGGGGCATCCATTGAAAATGCTGGGGGGAAGAATTAGGACTAATAAAAGGAAACACTTCTTCACGCAACGTGTGATTGGTGTTTGGAATATGCTGCCACAGGAGGTGGTGATGGCCACTAACCTGGATAGCTTTAAAAGGGGCTTGGACAGATTTATGGAGGAGAAGTCAATCTCTGGCTACCTATCTTGTCCCTCCTTGATCTGAGATTACAAATGCCTGAGCAGACCAGGTGCTCAGGAGCAGCAGCAGCAGCAGGCCATTGCTTTCACCTCCTGCATGTGAGCTCCCAAAGGCACCTGGTGGGCCACTGCGAGTAGCAGAGAGCTGGACTAGATGGACTCTGGTCTGATCCAGCAGGCTCTTTCTTATGTTCTTATGTCCATTTTCAACCACTGAAATGACCCAAATGGCTAACAGTGAGCAGGCAGGCTAGAGGGAGCTCGACTGATCTTTGTGGATTCACATGCAAGTCTAGACTAGATCCATCCCAAACCAGGCATATTCTAACAAACAAGACAGTTGGCCCTCCTGCATCTGAAAGTCAAGAGATTCTGCATCACAAAACAGTCAAATCTCTTGCCTGAACAAACAGAACAAAGTGGAAGGAACTACAAATGATGTCCAAGTCTTCCCCCAACATTACCAAGACATCTTTCCACAGCGTCAAGGTCTAGAACCTTGTTTAAAAACAGAAAAATAGCTAAGATTCCCAGAGCACCAAATTCTGGTTTGGAAGCTGAATTCCACTCCTGGTTGGGTCCATATCCTCCTTTGGGAATCCTCAGAGCAGTTTACAAGAAGCTTCAGATTCAAGGTTGTGTCAGAGAAGATTGACCGTGGAATATGAGACCATCCAAAGAGCCCTGCTGGATCAGACCAATTGTCTTATCTGGTCTCACACAGTGGCCAACCACCTAGGAAACCCCACAGGTAGAGTTCACAGGCCCGAGCTCCAAGGTGTCTCGTATTCAGAGAGAGCCTGCTTTTGAACATGGCAGTTTCCTTCATTTTCAAAATATTGAGAACACTCGTCTCCTTTTAAAGATATCCAATCAGCTGGCCACCACCGCAGTTTGTTGCAGTGAGCGTCCACAGGCCTGGCCTAAGCAGGGGTCACTTGTAATAAAGACATTCTCTCAATGCATAGAAATTAGATCTGAACAATAACTTCTGTCTGCCAGCAAGAGGGTCGGGTTGCAGGTAACCCAAAACCTCCGTGCAATTTAAGAGGAAACCACAAGCAGTGTTCTAAATGATGGGGGAGAAAGCAGGCAGCTATACGAAACAGGGAGGGGAGGCCGGCTGGTCCCCAGGCCAAAACCCCAGAAAGGGGGCTGTCATTGCAAGCAATATTCGGGAACTCTAACAGGAAGCCGAATTATCCTTTCTAGAAGAATTCTTGCATTTATTAAAATGCATATCCCACCTCAAGTGGGAATGAATGGCCAGGTCCGCCCCATAAACTCCTTTGCCGAATCCCCAATGACTCTTCCCATGGGAACCCGATCCTGATGGCCTGGGGCCCGGGAGGGATTTCCCCCCACTTCTTTCCTCTTCTCAATGTTATGGTAAGGAAACCTCCCCCCCCCTCCCCAACGACAGCAACATTCAAGGCACCAGAAGCTGGAAATACAACTCCCCACAGTTGGTATTCCCAGCTAAGGAGTTACAAAGTTCTGTGGGTCAGCAGAGGAGAGAATCTATTCCCTTTCTCTGTCCACCCAGAAGGCAAAAATTGTCAATCCAACAGGCATCATTCAAACACAGCAACAGAATACAACTGCAGCTCTTGGCTGGGGGGGAGGCAGCACGGTTTGGCCCAATCTTGTCACATCTCAGAAGCTGAGCAGGGCTGGGACTTGGATGAGAGGCCACCAAGGACGGCTCTGCAGAGGCAGCCAGTGGGAAACCTGCTTCTCACATGTCTTGCAAGAGTTGCCGTAATGAAACTCAACAACACACGTGTACACAGAGGTCTTGGGGAGGCTGCAGTTTTGAGTTCTGCCACAAATATTATGTTATATTTATATTATATTAGTATTAGTTTTAATTTATTCCCTGTCTGTTTATGTTCATCTTGTACACCGCCCTAAGCCCTTCAGGGGAGGGTGGTAAATAAACAAACAAACCAATCAACCAATCAATCAGTCAATCAATCAATCAATCATGGGATCTAGTCCCCATGTTAGATGATGGAAATAGGATGACTACGGAACATGTGGTGTGGGGCGGGGGGGCAGCTCTCCCTTGCTGGAGGTCTTCCAACAGATGCTGTTGGACAACATCTGGGCTCCCGCTATGAGCATGGGGTTGCGCTCCAAATAGCCCTTTCCAACTCCATGGCTCCACGATCTATGAAATCAAAACATTACACCGGCATTCATTCAGTTACATGTTTGTTGTCCTGGACACAAACAGAGCTCCAGGGAGAGGCTGACAACGCCATGGTCACCTACCAATCGGCACTGTGCACAACCGACATTTATTGCAACCCCCCAAAAAAGGTTACCTTTGTTTTAAACCCAGGAGAGTGTTTCCTAATTAGCCTCACTTCTGTAAAATATATGTATATATGTTATATCTGTCTTAGTGGACGGGAACTTCAGATCTTGTGGGGCCAGACTGATTTGTCATCTCGACGCAAGGCGACACGACCGCAGATCTGCTTCCAGGGCTCTTCCTAAACAGAAGCGCACCAGAGCGGCCTTCCCTTCTCCCTCCCTCCCTCCCTCCCACCCACCCACCCACACTTGGCATAATAAAAATTCTTAAATGCTCTCTGGCGAGAAAAAAAGGGGGGGGAAGGAAGGGCAGATTGCCAGCAAATCACACAACATTAAATATGATGAGTCACGCTGCTCCTAAGCCAGAGAAGAGAGCAATCCAGCCGGCCATGCCTTGGCACGGACCATCACTCTGTGGCTCACCAAACAGCAAAAGGAATGGGAGGTGGGGGGGGGGGTTCCTCTGGAGGAGAGGCCCTTCTGCCCATGCCCATGCCAACGACAGGGGGCTCTGAGTTGAGGGGCAGGGTTTAGATGCAGAGTGCGCACACTGGGCAGCAGAATCAGGATGGACAAAGGAAAGATTTCTTTACACAAAGGGTTGTAAAACTCTGGAATTCGCTGCCAGAGGATGTAGAGACGGCCACAGGCGCAGTCGGATTGGAAAGGGGATTAAGGTTCATGGAGGAGAAGTCTATCAGTGACTACAAGCCGTGGGGACTAAAGGGAACCTCCACGCTCAGAGGCAGTCAACCTTTGAATCCCAGGGCCAAGTGGCAGCATCAGGGGAAAGCCTCGGCCTCCGTGCGCTGATGTTGGACCTCCAGAGGAACTGGTTGGCCAAATCATGGCTAAGAAGTCTCATTCAGGCTTGGTCTAGACTCCAGCCAACAGAGCTCAATATATCTCTCAACCTCCCTATATCGCCAAAGCTCCAAAATGCATTCTGAAACACGGCCCAGCTGGCACTTGCACATTTGCTTGGAGAGAAGTCCTTTTCAATTCAGCGAGAACCACTTCCACGCAAACGCTGGCTCCAAGGCAGCGCAAGAACCTTCCAGAAATACTTCTTCTCATGAACTTCCACATTCACAGGATTTCACAGAGCTCGGGGAGGGGATTAAGTAACAAAGGGGGGGAAATTCCCTCTCCTCCCGCCCCCACAAACAACTTGCGAGTAAAATTGTTGCGGCGGCCGCTGTTGCTAGTGCAAAGTTGGCTCCCTGCAAAGAGCTGCGATCATTGTTACTGTCCCGAACAAATGCCAGCAGACTGACGTTTGTTCAGAGCGGAGGGGAGCCGACTCCCCACTCGGTGCCAGAGAGATTCAGAACAGCCCCCATTAAAAGTCTTGGCGGCTCTGCAGAGAAGAAAACCCAGTTCACGGTTGCGCTGGGGAACTTCCTACACCAGAGATTCCCAAACTCAGAAGGGCCACAAAAGGGAGCTTATGTCAGTGGTTCAGGCCTTCACTGGGAAGAAATCCTTTACCCTATGAGGCACAGATATCAACCTACCCTACTGTGGAAGGTCACTGTGTGAGTGTGTGGGATAGTTAAAGCCAACAAGACCCTGAGAATCATTCGGTTGGATTCCACAAATCCATTCCACTAACCGTGGTGCTTCCCTCCGGTCCAAAGAGCAGAACAGATCTGCAAGATCCAGGACTTGACAAGAAAGCACCCTCTTGGGTACAATGGATCTACAAGATCTGTTCCAAGGGGTTCTGGGCTCAAACAGCCCTGAACACAGCAAGAACACATTGCTTTTCTTAGCCATTGACTTGCAAAACTATAAGGAAACAGCCGTGAACTACTCTAGAACGATGCCGATGCCTCTTAGTGATTGTGTGAAAGGACATACCCAGGAGACGTCTGTATACTGATGCCCCACCATCACTAAATGGTTGCCCTCACAGATCCACACCACCGACAGTTGTGCTTGAAGTCCTTGTGCCGGGCGAAGTCCCACTGGATGTAGAACCAACCCGTTTTATAAATATGATCACAGGTGCCGCTTTTTCCGTGTTCTGCCTCCTGCCTTTTGAACAAACTGATGGACTACATAAAATAAACCCACCCTGATTTGCAAATATTTAGTTCCTGCCTCCGCCCGTCCAGCGGAAACATGAAGCTGCATCTGCATTTCTTGCAGGCAAAAGTCACTTGTAAGAGACGGGACTCGGGGCAACATCTGTACCAGACAGGATTCGACAATGCAGCAGCTCCCAGTCTCTTACTTGCCAGTTTTAAAACTGCTAAAAGTGATCAAAATAAATAACAGTAAGGCGGAAGCCCACCAAAAATATTGCACCTCGCAGTATATTGAATGTGCAATCGTGTTGCTCAACAAGTTCAGGTTGTCTTGATGCAAAATCTGCCCCCTACACAAAGTTTAATACCTGCCCTAGATTCACAGCATCTCTTCGTGGCTCCCCACTCCCCCAAAGAAGTGTCAAACTTTATCCCTTCTTGCATCCCTTTCCACTTGGGAGCAGAGTCACTTGTTGGCCTACATTTTCCGTACCACCAAAATAAGTGTCACCAGCTTTTCCAAGCTCACCCACCCAGCCATCACTCTCTCCCTTATTCAGAACAAGGTGAGAGGGGGAACAAATTATACGACGCGGCCAGTCAGAAAAACAGGGAGGGGGCTTTAGAAGGATCACAAACCTGCCGTCCACTGGATTCTCTGCAACGTTTTGACCTGTTGAAAATGTAACCCTGGTTGAGAAGAGTATTCCTTTCTGTACTAGAACTGCAGGCACCAGCTTAGTAGAGGCAGGCCTCCGCTGCTCTATCTGCCAGGGCTCAGATTCAAGACCTGCCATAACTTCTAGGTGGGATATCACCCACAGGCCAATACATCACAAGGCTGCAGGCCACTGCTCAAGACACACAAAAGCCTCCAGCAAGTGAGCCAAGCCGCACCTGACCAGCAGAAACACAATCAGTTGCTTCATGACGTCCATGCCCTTGGGGCAGATGGGTAAACGAAGTGGAGAAGGGCTGTTTCACTCAAGGGGCCAGCACAAAGGAGTCCTTGATTCCAGATTTTCCCTTTTTTAAACAATGCAACCGTGAGCCCTCCGTCAAACGACACGGAACAGATGATTAAATGGAGGCAGTTCGTGATGCCCCTGTGAGCCTCCAAATAATTCATCCACTTTTGGGGGTGTACACTGAGCCCAAAGCGCTCCGTTGATTGTCCAGTTAAGAGTCGTCTTCTGAGTTCAATGCACCGTCTTTTTCTGATATGTGTACAAACAGCAACACAGATCATATTTTGCCTGTGTTTTAAAACGCTGCCCTTTTAGACAAGGGGTGCGGAAGTGCTGAAAACCGCTAAGCGGTCTTGCAACACGACACCAAAGGAAATCAAAGTTGTGTTTAAGTCCAATGCTTTGGCTCGCTTGGGAACAGAAACCTGCCAGATGCAGGTAAGGACTCTGCAAACGAAAAAGCAGCACAAGATTCACAAAGAGGGTTCGAATCAGGAGTTTTTCAGGCTTTTAAAACCTCTGTGGAGTGTTGAGGCACGGGGCGATGAAGTTCCCTCCCCTCACCGTCCCGATCCATTGTGGGCCGCGTGAGCCTGTGACAGCCTGCAAAATGCATGTTTGCTCATGCAGACCCAGGGAACCACGGTTCTGTGCAACTGGCGCCCCTCGAGGACTGAGAGACCCCTGGGTCCAAAGCCTCATTCTGCGATGGGGCTCTCTGAATGACCTTGGATCAGCCTCACTCTCTCAGCCCAGCCCAACTGCAAGGAACGGGGCTTCTGGGAGTCAGGATTCCACACCAACCTCGGCCTCAGAGCACAGGCTGGGAAAGAAGCCAGCGCCCCAAGACGGTTATCTGCAAGGAACACAGCTCCTCTCCACGGTTTATCTCGGAGCGTTCCCAGGACAGCAAGTTCTGAAGCAGCTGACCCAGAAGGCAACGTTCCCGGCACCGCCGCCTCTGCTGATATCTCCTAGAGCAAGAACGACCTTACAAAGAGGGCACAAAGTATTTTCAGGATGGTCAACGGGCAAGGGAAGAGGGACTAGCTGGGCAGAGGCCAGGAGAAAGCCCAAGCTACCCGCTGTCTGCTGGCAGCCTGGAGAGAGAGCAGCTCCCAGGGCGTCAACACGAAATCCAGGAAGGAGGAAACACCCTTCTAGTGTTGACATTCCCGATTTAACAACTAGTACCCATGCTGGGTTCAGTAAGCAGAAAGCCAGATGTTCCCCAGAGGTTAATTCATTTCTTTAGAACAGGGATTTGCAACCTGTGGCTCCCCAGATGTTCATGGACTACAATTCCCATCAGCCCCTGCCAGCATGGCCAATTGGAACATTTTAGAACATTTTAATGTCACGTCGCCACCCAATCAAGGTCCACCAGGCGGCGAACGTACAAGCATTGGTTGTGGTGGGTTTTCCAGGCTGCGTGGCCGTGGTCTGGTAGATCTTGCTCCAAACAGTTTGCCTGCATCTGTGGCTGGCATCTTCAGAGGTGTATCACAGAGGGAAGTCTGTTGCACACTGTGTCCAGTGAGAAGTGTGTAACAGACTTCCCCCTGTCATACACCTCTGAAGATGGCAGCCACGGATGCAGGCAAAACGTTAGGAACAAGATCCACCAGACCACGGCCACGCAGCCTGGAAAACCCACCACAACCAGTTGAATCCGGCCGTGAAAGCCTTCAACAATACATACAAACACTGCATGATTTCAGTAATTAAAAATACAGTTGAAATAATAAAATAATTCAATTAAGCACACCAACTCTAAAACAAGGCCTAGTAACTGTTATTTATGGGGGGTGTGCCAAGCAAAACAAAACAAAAGTCTTCATTCACTGGTGAAAGAAACCGACAGAGGGAGAAAGGCAAATCTCCCTGGGGAAACAGTTCTGGGGCCATGACCAAGAAGGCCTTTTCTTGGGTTATCACCTGGCCTGCAGAAATGAGAAGGAGTTCCTAAATAATGAAAACTATGCATGGAAAAAGGTTTGGAGAGTACTGTGACGGCCAGTAAAAGATTTAAAATAGACTGTAGTTCCCAAGCTTTGAACAGCACTGTGATGCTCAGAAACACTTTCCCTTCTAGTCATCAAGCATATGAGAGAAAGGGAAAGGACCAAATCTGGGGAAAGAGTGATATGGGAGTTTCCATTTTTGTACCTGGAGAAGGTAGACAACTAACTCAAGCAGGAAAGGGAACACCGTTGTCCAAGTCAGCAAGCAAACACACCTGTCTTTCAAACGTGGTCACCTTTGCCGTGTTGATCTCAGCCTCCAGGGTAAATATTATTATTAATAATAAACAAGGTGTTTGCTGTCCACCAAACAGGCAGGTGGCCCCAGCATCTGCTTCAGCAGGTGTCTGTGTATAAAGTCATGACGCCTTTTCATCTTTGCAGACATCTGCTAAGAAAAAGGGGAAACATAGAAAATCATATCTTCAGGGCCTTTTTCCCAAGATGGTAGAACTTCCAAAATCACGGGAGTCTTTCTGGTCGTCTACATGTTCCCTTCGAAGCTGAACGCAGACAAGGGAACTCCCAGAAGGACACAGGGAGACGGTTCTGCCTCAGGGTAGAGGGCTTTTGCCTGCAGAAGGTTCCAGGTTCAGCCACCTACAACTGCAAAGGTCTCAGGGAACAGGTCTTGGAAAAGGCACCTGGATGAACCAGCAGGCTGAGCTGAAGAAGGCAGAGTCCTGTGACTGGCGTCTGAGAGAACAGGCACAAGAAGAGCCCTGTATTACCAGGGCGAGGGGCTTTGGCTAATCAGAAGTCTGTGGTCTACGCAGGAAGGGTGTTCAGGGCAGGCCCCAATTCAGCCATTCCCACCCAGTTTATCAACACGCAGCAGCGGATGGAGAAGAGAGGGCAGCAGGGCGCTGATAAGTAGAGCAGCTCCTCGGGTATTTCCGCCATCCCTCAACTTGAGGTCTTTCCGTCTGGGATTCAATCCACACCGTCTCTCCAGTCTGTTCTCAGCAGCGTCGAACGCCACGTGCAGATCCTCCTCTCAAACTGCAGGCTTTTAAAAAAGAAATGTGCATAATATCCATTTGCTCTTTTATGAGCCAGTAAACAACACTGGGGAGTGCAGATGGAAAAGGGCACTGGGAAAGGGAACACTGAGGCATCGCCAGGGGGCCGGTGGGATTGATTCAGGTTTGGCAAGGACAGAAAGGGAGGAAACGGGAAGACAGTTCTGCGACTTTGCACTGGGAGCATCACCTTGCAAAACCACCAGCACTGGGCCGTGGGCGGGAAGGGAGTGGACACGGAACAGACCGCAACCGTTACAGGTGCAGTTTTGTGGCTGCGGCACACAGTTCTCCTGATAAAGGACCACCTCTGGCTCAAAGCACATCAGGGGTTGGGTGGGGGGAGGAATTGGCATGACGCTGTCTTTATACCTTCGAGAGAATCTCAATCAGTTGAGTCAGATGATTCCTCAGAGGGAAACACCATCTCAAGAAGCTCCCCCCACAGGAGACGGGGGGGGGGGGGGTCTCCTTGGTCTTGCGTTTCAGGATAACCCAGGCCTGCTCTTTGTGGGGATGGATGCTGGGAAGAAATCTAATCCATTTTGATGCTGGACAAACAGAGGAGAAAAGAACATGCCCCAGAAGTGGTTTCTTTCCATTCACTCTGAAAACAGCCACTGCAGTCTAAAATTTCTCCTCTTGGCCCATGCTCCACAAGCAAAGGTGTGAGAAAAGAAGTCGCTTTGTTTCGAAAAGGTCTTTTTCTTTGGGGGATTTTTTTAAAAGGAAAGAGGATAAAAGTCTGCCAGCGGACTCATCCGAAGATCTAGGGCTCAAAGTCCAAGTTAGGCCGGAAGGAAACCTTCACCCAGAAATTAAAAACCTAAGTAACCACAAAAAGTGCCATGGGTAGGTAACATTGGAACATCTGATGCCCCAAAGGTGAGTTATTCACTGGAGTGGGTTGAGGCTGTGGCCACCTGAAACTCCAAACAGCTGGTCCAGCAGACCAACCTTTTGCAAGACTTGATTTAAATAGGTTCCTGGCCAAAAGATCCTCTTGCTTGGGATTTGGCACTCGCAGAGTATTTTGTTTAAACTGGGCTGGTCTCCCTCTTGTCCTTAAATCCGTCTTCAAAGGGGCAATCGTCCACCGCTTTTAGCTGCCAAGAGGATCAGGATAGTGGTTGTTCTGTTTCTTTTCCTCAGTTCACAGAGAGAGCTGTGGGGGGTGGGGGGGTGAGGGTTGGTAGCGTACGTCCCCAGCTCACGACCAGGAATCAGGTCGTATTTAGCACATTCTTCTTCTCCTGAATTACAACCAGCTATGAGATTATTAAGCCAAGCAGGAGAGACGCAGCTGTGGCCATTTCAACCTAAGAGACTCGGATGTTTCTTCTGAACAACTGTTTTCCACCAGGAAGAGGAAATCGTACATGATAATGCATGCCACATGTGAGCCACATGTGAGCGGACATGTGTGTTTTCACCGAACTGGACTCAACGTCAGTCGACGTAGGAGGTCTGTTCTGAAAGAAGGTCATGCGCAAACATCTCTGGTGTGTGGCTGAGAAGGAAAGGGATGCCTCACTTCCGTTTTGGGGGCACGCTGTCCTGACGTCCACTTGGCCTTCCTGAGTTTAACCTCCAAACAGACATTTCCTACCCAGATGGCCTGTTTCGCCCTCTGCTCCACTGTCTCACCAGGCATCCCCGTGCATTGAGGAGTAAATACATCCAAATGTTTTCAAAATGTCCTCCTGGCAAACAAGCGGCGCTTTGCTCATTATTAACAGGAAACAGGGAGAAGAAAAGGGCCGTCAAGGGAGGGAGCCGCAAGTCTGAAGAGAACTCGTTTGGTCGCTTTAGGTGGAGAGCAGGACAGAGAAAAGAAGGACGAGGGAAAGCGCGCCAGATCAGCAGAGGACAAAAGCAAGCAGAAATTTCCACACTGGGATCTTGCCTGCCCAAGGATATCCTCGGAAGGCACCCTCCCAAAGGAAATGTGCATATGTATGACT
This sequence comes from Sphaerodactylus townsendi, assembly GCF_021028975.2. Taxonomy (NCBI): domain Eukaryota; kingdom Metazoa; phylum Chordata; class Lepidosauria; order Squamata; family Sphaerodactylidae; genus Sphaerodactylus; species Sphaerodactylus townsendi. Next base: position 149,984,088 of record NC_059428.1, read on the forward strand.
TCCTCTCGCACACTAGCGAGCATCTCGGCACATCTGGTTAGCCACACTGTGGTGTCGGGACTAGACGGACCACTGCTCTGACCAGCTAGCCTCTTCTGATGTCCTGTCGTATCCCGTTTCAAATGTCCCATTGGAAACACGTCCGGACCCCTTCCTCACTTGGGCTGTGAGGTTCGGCGGGACGCAGCCCTCCTCTGGCTCCAGCGTGATCTGAGGCAGACTCTTCCAGAGCGGCACAATTGCCAGCACCACGACATACTTGGTTTTCCAGCGGTGCTATTCGTCAGAGGCCGTGGAGAGCTTGGCAGCTTTTAAGCTGGCATTCATCACTCTAATGGGTAATTCCAGATTACAGCCAGAGCCTTCCAGCCGGCCCACAAACCCCAGCCTTCGCTTTCCATACCATCCATTTTCGTCATCTTCGGCCAGAGGTAAAAAGAAAATAGGGCCAGCTTCTCCAGTGGCGTAGTGGTTAAGAGCAGGTGCATTCTAATCTGGAGGAACCGGGTTTGATTCCCCGCTCTGCCGCCTGAGCTGTGGGGGCTTATCTGGGGAATTCAGATTAGCCTGGGCACTCCCACACATGCCAGCTGCGTGACCTTGGGCTAGTCACAGCTCTACGGAGCTCGCTCAGCCCCACCTACCTCACAGGGTGTTTGTTGTGAGGGGGGAAGGGCAAGGAGTTTGTCAGCCCCTTTGAGTAAGCCCCTTTGAGTCTCCTTTGAGAAGGGGGGGGATATAAATCCAAACTCCTCCTCCTCCTGGTCTCTTTGGGAAGCAAACACAAGATACCTTGACATCACAAGAAAGAGGCCAATCTCTCTGCAGAAGCAAGACCGGTGTGTGTGTGTGTGTGTGTGTTGTATTTCCAGGGAACACAGCACAGAGTTTTTAAAAAATTAAAATGTGTTAACTTCAATTTCACTAACAAATGTTCATTTCAGGCATTAACCTTTGCCAAGAAAAAAAAGAAAGGTTGCCAGGTGACAAATATAAAGATGTTTATGAAGGGGGAGCCCCCTTTTCCCTTCAGGTCATTCATATACCATGGTGGTCTGGAACAAACCTACCACAAACCACAAACCACACAGCCCGGAAAACCCACCAGAACCACTACCACAAACCCACCAAAATAGGGGTGTTCAACAATCCTGGTGACCACACAGGCTTGCGGCAAGGATTACAATAAAACATGTGCACCAAACTCTGAACATTCAAGAGCGTTAAATAAATATATTTAACCGGATACGGCATTATTATTAACATTATTTATGAAAATAATGGAAGTAGCAATCACAGCGTTCCATCTGGGGTGTGTACGTGTGTGTTTTAAATGGTTGCTGTTTTCATTTTCTGTGTATCTGGCAGTTTGTAAAACACAGCCTCGTTTCCAGAAGGAAAAACAGAGTCCAAATACAATTAGTAAGACAGATTCCTGCCACCACACAAGCTTGCAAGAGTGCTCACTTCCGCCAACTGGTTTGGGAGAGCCGAATGAAGCTTCCACCACAAGCAAATTACTTGAAGCCGAGGGCTCGCCCTGACCGCCTTCAAATTGATCCTGGATGCCGTCGTGTTTGGGCCTGCAGGACTGCAGTACATTAACGCTCCCGCCCAGGCTCAGTACAAAAGGAATCTCGCTTGCCATCCCGGTGAACTGATGCCACTTTTGGTAAATTAAACATGGCGGAAGGTCTGACTTACTTCTCCAACCCCACTCCCGATAAAAGCATTCCAAGAGCAAGATGAAACAGCCAAGAACAATATCCCAGCTTGGTGCAGAGCTATGGTGAACTCACAAAAGTACGTGTGTGCTTTTGCGCCGTTTTGGTTTGCCTAGTAACAGATTTTATGTGGACTGTGCTTCTTTTGTGGAGCAGCAGTGGCGCAGTGGTTAAGAGCAGGCGCACTCTAATCTGGAGGAACCGGGTTTGATTCCCCGCTCTGCCACTTGAGCTGTGGAGGCTTATCTGGGGAACTAAATTAGCTTGTGCACTCCCACACATGCCAGCTGGGTGACCTTGGGCTAGTCACAGTTCTTCGGAGCTCTCTCAGCCCCACCCACCTCACAGGGTGTTTGTTGTGAGCGGGGAAGGGCAAGGAGATTGTCAGCCCCTTTGAGTCTCCTCACAGGAGAGACAGGGAGGAAATAAATCCAACTTTTATTTTCCATTTTTATTCTGGAGCAGCATGGCTGCACAAGGATCTTGTTAGCCTCCTACAGCCAGAGCACAAACCATCCATGTACTAAAAGGTCCAAACAACTGAGACAAGATTCTCTCTCTCTCTCTGCCCATCCAGCTTCAACAAGCCCTGGAGCTAAATAAAACAGGGAGGTGACAGCCATGTTTGGTGACCTGAGATCCTGGAAAGAAGGGCGGGATGAAATTATGCAGATATTTTAAACGTTCTGAAAAATTCATCGGCCGAGCTGTTCCTCTTCAGATCGCTGGATGAGAACTCTTCAAGTACATGAATCTTGACAACCCCCCCCCCCCACATCTGCGCTCACAGATTCATTTCCTTCCATCCTGGACTCTCCCCCCCCCCCACAAGCCCCATCCCCAATTCCAGAATAAACAATCCCCTCCAGCCTGAAGCAGTGTGAGCAAGAGTACGTAAACACAGCTGCTTACACCGGGGAGGAATCACTAGCAGGCCAGGCCCAGAAAGCCACTTGGCTCTGGGGAAGCCGAAGGAGACCTGAAATGCACAGTGGAAGATGTGGAAGAGAGGAAATCACACGGCTCTTGTTCTTCAGAAAGTCCCCTGAGACACCACTGGTCAATCTGGCGCATTTATTAAGCCAAGAGCCTTTGTAGTTCTCTCCACACAAAAGAAGAGTATCAGTATACAAGAATTCTGGTTTGACTGCCCTCTTCTATAAACCAATGTGAATGGGAAGGGACAATGCTAAGGAAAAGGCACTTTGCACATGCTCCAAGTAACCACCTTCATCATCAACCCACATACTTTGAAACATGGTCCAGCACTGAACACAGATTTGAGGCCAAATCCTAGTTCAATTTCACTCTGGGTTCTCTGTCCCCACGCCTCACAATTCCTAAAAAATCTGACCCAAAGGGAACCGTCTTTCCCAACTCTCTTAACTACTTGGTAGACTATTTGGTAGAATCAGAAAAGCACTCTGAACATTCTCAGAGGTGCCTCCTTTGCCCCCTTCATTTGCTGTAGAGCTGATACCAGTTCTTGAGTAACTGACATAAACTTTTGTGCAATTGACATAACTTTTTCCAAGCCTTGTCATTTCAGCTGAGCACAAACTTTGTTTTTTTAAACGTTTGCTTTTCTTAGGTAAACGCCAAGTTACTAATAGCAAAACATCCTGAAAAGACCAGACAAGACCCACAAGTTTTCAAACAAGAAATTGTTTACATGTTTGCAATGAATAATAAAGTCATTGCAATGGAATATTCAATGCTTCCAGAAATTTAACTACTGAAAAGCACAGTTTACGATCGCACATTTCCCCCCTAAAGTTTAAAAATAGTTTTCTGTTTTTCCACTAGTTTTCCACTGAGTATATAGGACTGCTTTCCTTTTAAAAATCAAATATGTTATCAGTATGAGTGCAGAGTTTTTCACATTTGTTATCTTTACGAGTTGCAGCCAACCCAAGGTCCAGGCCTTGCCTTTGACTTTCTAACTCCTTCTCCAAGGCACAGGGCCGTCAATCAAACACCGGTTGGCCCATCAGAGGGGATTCCTGAGAGCTCCTTTACTGGAAATCCCTCAAATCCCTACCTAGAGGAGCTCGGGTGTTCTTAAACGACCCCGTAAAATCCAGGTTCTTCTGAGAGCCTTAAATCCCACCCCAAAAGCTTTCCCTTTGAATGCAGGTCTGTTTATCAGACAGATTGCAAGCGGTCAGATGGAAAAGATTAAGGAGGCAAGGCCCCGGTGGACAAGTTTGTACCTTGTAAACCAAGATCCCACACGGAGTCCTGGGTCTCGCCAACCGGTCCCTAATTGGCTTAACACCACTGAGCTTTCTTACCACTCAGCAAAACAGTTCAAAAATCTCTGGCTTAGCAATTAATTCCCCTAAGGAAGGAAGCTAAGGGTTTAGAAACAGAGAGGCCATTGGGGAGAAAAGAGTTGTACGTTGGGGAGGGGGGCAACACAGCAGGGTCACGGACGAGGGTTTCACAGCCTCGAGCCACTCCCCAATGGGCTATGCACCCAAGACAACCTAAATAATCATATTTAATAAATGAAATGCTTCAAGATAAAACTCTGAGCAGGAAGGAGGGGATTTAAAAAAATTTTAAATTCATTTATCCCCTGTCTTGGACCTAAAACAGCTCACACCATTCTCCTCTCCTCCATTTTATCTCCACAACATCTCTGTGAGGTAGGTTAGGATGGGAGTGTTTGACTGGCCCAAAGTAACTCAGTGGGAATTCCAACCTGGGTCCCCAGATACTAGTCCACTACATTACAATCGCTCTCTATACTCGGTAGGGTAACGCTTTGGACCAGCTGTCTGACAGAAATAAGGGTTCAGCAACTCTTGCGGGTTTTTTCCAGATAGCTCATGGACTCATAAATCCGAGTCAGTCCCTGCCAGCATGGCCAATTGGCCATGTTGGCAGGGGCTGATGGGAATTGTAGTCCATGAACATCTGGAGAGCCGCAAGTTGCAGACCCCTGGCTCTAGTGACATGATTTAAATGCTTACTTCTGTTTTCTCTCTCCAAAGACCTGATCCTCGCCTACAGACGCATCCCCAGAGTCTCTGGCCAAAACAGCACCCACCCGTTCTCCTCCTGGGACCCTGGGGTTCCTTTGGTCCAGAAACCCGGGGCGCTGTGGTGTCCCAGGAACAAAAGTGAGCCCTGCCCAGCCTGTCCTGATTCTAATCTTCTTCCTGCCTTCCGTCCTTTTCCACTTGTTTTGTGTTTCACTAAAAATACAGCCACAGAGGAAATTTCGGCCATGGGGCGGATACCTTCCTTCCCAGGAGGGACTTCCTGAAAACTCCCGAGTCAAAAACAAACCAAGCAGGAAGGTGAAGAGTTTGTGGGGAGGGAGGGTGCCTTGAGATAATGTGTGAGGCGCGCAGGAGAACGCTTTGATCCCGTGCACGCTTCTGCAGGGAATTGGAAGGTACTGGAAGTCATGTTATTTGTTAGCTGGTGTGGCTTTAGATCTAGGCGGTCTCTGAAGACCTTGCGAATGCACAGAGCTGTCTTTGGCCAGACCTCTCACTTGCCTCAGCTCTCCAGGGTTTGGGGCACAGCGGGACCTTTCCCAGCCCCTGAGAGAGCAGGGATTAAATCCAAGATGCTCTACCACTGAGCAAACTCTCACAGAACACACTAGTCTTTATCATGTGGAACCTGCTTTTTTAAATAACAAGTTTCTAGTCCTCATTACTGTGAAGGTAAGCATGAAATCACGTATATAATGCCTCATGAACGTTCAAAAGAACTTTCCTGGGTCAGGGATGGGGCTCCAGCATCTCCTCCGTCGGCCTTCCCCCCAATGACTAGCCAACCCAGAAATAAGTAAAATGACAGGCAAATATTCTGGATCTGCAAGATTTGTGCCGGTTGTGGAAACAAGGTTCTACTGGCGCAGAATTTCAGGTTGTTTTCCAGCCCAAAGTACACACAGCCCTGATGAGAACCAGATGCCCTTCCATTCACAAATGCACGAGGAGCCTCCCATAGCAAAGATCGCAAGCAGGACTAATTAGTTCTGGGAACTGAAAATCCTGTCCCCTCTTCAATAAAAGCGTTTCCAAGGGCTGTAATCTAAGCTTCCTAAAGCTGACCTGCCCGCGACCTGCTCGGGGATGATTTCTGTCCCGGGGTGGAACCAGCAGCAGCACTTCCAGCTAGAGCGGAAATAAATCAGCACGGGAGGGGAGGAGCGATGACTGACATTCGAAGTCCTAATTTTACCCAGCAGAGCTTCTGCAAACTGTCATTCAGGATGTTTCCTGTTCAAAGACACGTTTCTCATGTAACCACCTGCCCTTCGTTGGAATGGAGGTAAAGTAAATTGGTCCACAACAGTCCCAGCCTCTTGTATTTGACCAAGAGGTAGCTTTGCCAACTCCTGGAGGGGAAATTGCTGAGGATTTTGGGTGTAAAGGTGGGATTTGAGGAAGGAAGAGACCTCAGTGCGGAATAATACCACAGAGCCTGCCCTCCCAAGCTACCAGGGGAAATAATCTCTGCAGATTGGACATCAGTTAAAAGCATAGGAACATGGAGCTGGAAGGTACCCCAAGGGTCATCCAGTCCAACCCCCTACACAACACAGGAAGTTCGCAGCTACCTCTGGCCACTCCTCCAGTGAGGGCAAAAACCTCCAGCATCCCTGGCGGATCTGACTGGAGGAAAATGTCCTCCTGACTCCAAAGTCACTCCAGCTGTAACTCTAGAAGATCCTCATCTTCCACCTAAGGGTGGGCAACCCTACAGAACTTCTCGGCTCTTCTGAACTACTGACTTAAGCCCAGCTTGACCGCCATTATTATTATTATTATTATTATTATTATTATTTATTCAATTTCTATACCGCCCGATCCCCAAAGGGCTCCTTGTAAACCAAGATCCCACACGGATGCTTCTTCCGTTCTTCCTAAGGAGCCTCTAACTTTATGTGGGCGCAGAGAATCACTTCCTGCTAAAAGACTCTGCGAGGGCTACCCACACCCAAGGTTCCTGACCAGGAAACCAGAATGGGACAGCCCGTATCGGTCTGACCGGTAGCCACGCCCCCGGCCTCCCCAACCTGAGGAAGCCAAATCAAAGGAATGCACCGAGAGACAGGCGGTGGCTTCACGGCAGGGACGGGAAACAAACAAGTATCTTTCAAGACATCCGTGCAAATCCACATGACTCAAATTAAATCAGGTGAGCAGTTTTGTTCAGAGAGAGCCAGAGAGAGAGAGAAGGAATGTATGCGCTGGCACAAACTTGGGTGCCTTTAAAGAGCACTCTGACCTCATTTCATCCTAGGTAACCAAAGACCAGTTCATTAACAATCCCACCCACCCCCACCCCCCTAGTGCCGGGCTATCCCACAGCAAAACAGCCTTCTTGCCAAACAAGATGCAACACTTTTCCCCCAAGACACCCGTGCATTCACACTGAACGCCACTGGTGCGGCAGCCAGCAAAGTTCAGCTCCACACTCAGCCCAGTTACCGCTTTCAGGTTTGCCCAGAACTGAGTGCCCTCAAGTGGACACAGCTCGTCCACACACGATCCAGCCCAGTCATAAAAGTGGCACTTTTAGCCCTGGTTGAATCTGAGGCATGCCCTGGCCCAGACGGCCCAGACTGGCCTCATCTTGTCAGTTCCCAGTTGACCCTGGTTAGTACATGGATAAGAAACCAGTAGAGAGCCATGTGGCATAGTGGTTAAGTGCTTGCACTGCCACTCACACGGTCAGGAGTTCGAGCCCCCTGTGGGTCAGATATCCTGGCAGCTGGCTCATGGTCAACTCAATCATCCATCCATTCCTTGGTCGGTAAATGAGTACCTAGCACATAGCTAGGGGGTAAAGAATAGCCGGGGAAAGCAATGGCAAACTACCCCACAAAAACGGCTTGCCTATAAAATCACTGCTCGCAGTGGTACCCCAGGGTCGGACACGACTGAAGGGGAAACTTTACCTTTTACTTTAAGAAACCAGCAAGGAAGTCCCACACAGGGGCAGGCAGTGGCAAACAGCTCCTGTGAGTCCCTTGCCTTGAAAACCCAAGTTGGCTATGACTTGATAACAAAAAAATAAAAAAATTGAGGCATGCCACTAGAGAGGAGTGAAGATAAGTCGCCTGCCCTCAAGGTGGCCAAGGAAGTCCCCAGTGGCTCAGCCAACTCCGAGACCAATCCCGGCATCGAAATGGCCATCTTGGGATGCGCCCCAACCCAGCGCTCTCGATGCCCCCGTGATGGCCTCACCTTCTTCCCACTCTCCGAACTCAGACTATGCTTGTGCCTCTTCAGATGCCGGCTGCTCAGCTCCGCCTGGGGCTTCCAAACGTCTCCGTTGTCGCTGGTCAGCGATTTGACGGGCGACGTGTCGACGTTGGCTGGGATACCCATGTGCACCATCTCCTCGGTGCAGGTCAGTCGCAGGCTCCGGAGGCAGTCATCCGCCTCTTTGTCCACCACCAGCAAACGGGTCTCGGCTTCGACGGCTTTGATCCGCTGCACCACCTGGCACGGGGCGGGGAGGGGCGAAGGAAGAGGAAAGAACGGGTGAGTCTTCCTGGAAAGGTCCAAATGCTGCCACCAAACAAGCTATTGAATACCAACAAGGTATTAGGTGCTGTACAAAGGACAGAAGTCTCACAGTCATCCTTCAGTCAAAGGTGAGAGCTGCAGACCTACCTGGCCTGCCGAAAAACAGACCCCCCCCCCCCCCCCGGCCCTAATAGGGCGATAGACTCACTACAGATGCTAATATCCTGCCCCCGAGCATTTCCTCCCTGCTCTCATCAAGTTGACTACAGCATCCATTGTATCTCTGCAACCTGAGTTCCTTCTTGGTCACAACCTTCCCACCTTCTGATCGGGATATAAGGACTCAGATAGTTCCGTTCCAACTCATAAGAACATAAGAAAGAGCCAGCTGGATCAGACCAGAGTCCATCTAGTCCAGCTCTCTGCTACTCACAGAGGCCCACCAGGTGCCTTTGGGAGATCACAGGCAGGAGGTGAAATCAATGGCCTTTTGCGGCTGCTGCTGCTCCTGAGCACCTGGTCTCCTAAGGCATTTGCAATCTCAGATCAAGGAGGATCAAGATTGGTAGCCATAGATCAACTTCTCCATAAATCTGTCCAAGCCCTTTTTAAAGCTATCCAGGTTAGTGGCCATCACCACCTCCTGTGGCAGCATATTCCAAACACCAATCACACGTTGCGTGAAGTAGCGTTTCCTTTTATTAGTCCTAATTCTTCCCCCCCAGCATTTTCAATGGATGCCCCCTGGTTCTAGTATTGTTGAAGGGAGGTTTCAGTGCTTAAGCTGAGTAACTTCTCTTAGGAGCGCACCGTTTGCCTCTCGACAGCTCATGCCACAAAATCCTTGAGTCTCCAGTGCTGCTGGACACAAATCTACCTGTCCTACTGCTGACAAACGTGGCTGCCCTCTGAAATTAACTTGCAAAGTTTGTCGCTGACACGAGTGCCACAAAGACAGAAATGTGGATTGCTGCAGAAACTTTTGTGGCCCTCAGGATGCACTGGCAGGGCCCCCGGGTCCAACTTCCGCAGTCCAAGAAGCCCCCAGGTGGCTAAAGCACGGGCTCCCTCTGGCCAGCAGGGCTGAGAAGGGTTGGAGCACAATGGCTGGAATCTACTGGGCAACACTTCACATCTGGCCTTGCTTTAATTTCACTGTGTTCTCTGTCTGCCTCGTGCCCTGGTTCACTGGGGACATGTCAACTTTGCCAGCCCCTCATCCCTACATCTTTTGCAGCTTCGGCATGAAAGGCCTTTTCCCTGCACGGCCACACTGGACCTTCCAACATTATACTCCTGGGACCCAAAGCCGATGGCTAGCAGCCACAAAAACTCAGCAGTCAGAGCATTAGCACTATTTGAATGTTCCCATCCAGCACCAAACACTGTCTGAGCAGGGCCCTAATACCTTGTACCACTCAAAGGATGCTGAGGAGATACAGGGTGGGGGTGGGGATGTGTCACTTCACAGCTGCTTTTCAATACAAGGTTGAGGGATCCCCTCATATTTTTCTGCCTGCAGCCAGCACAGCTCGGGAGAGGCACTCTGCAGCCACCAAGATAGCAAGTGACAAACGATCTTCCCTGCGCCTTCTGGCCTTTTCATTCATCTTCCCAAATACAAGGTCAGGGAGCTGGCCTCCTCCAGGAAGGAGAGCCCCGTGGGAAATTTATAGACTGGGGCTTTCCCCCGCCCCCGCCCCCTCAGGCCTTTCTCTCCCATCTTCCTGCAACCTCTGGAGGTGCCAAACCCAGATGCCGCCACCCGTATCGCGCCACAAGAGGAGCGGCTCCAGCACCAGAACAGTCCTTCTGTTCCTTGTCAGATGCATTTAGCTGCCAGTTCGAGATGACCTGCTCTCCTCAGTGGCCGTACCACACAATGCCACAAGGCCGTACCACACAATGCCAACAGGAGCTCAGCAAGGCAAGTAGCATCATAGAATCATAGAGTTGGAAGAGACCCCCAAGGTCTCTTCCCGCAGCAAAAGATTTCCACAGGTTTATTACTATTATTATGGACTGGTTATAATAGCTAGTTTTTCCTGTGACTTTTAAAAAATTGTTTTTGTTTTTGCCATCAAGTCCAACCCCCTGCAATGCAGGAACACACAATCAAAGCTCTCGAGTCAGATGGCCATCCAGCAGAGGCTTTAAAAACCTCCAAAGGAGAAGACTCCACCCCCCTCCTAGGCCGTGCATCCCACAGTCGAACAGCCAGGACGTTTTTCCTGATGTTTAGGTGGAATCTCTTTTCCTTCACCTTGAACCCACGACTCCTGGTCCTGGTCTCTGGAGCTGCAGAAAACAAGCTTGCTCCCTCACCAACATGACATCCCTTCAAATATCTAAACATGGCTATCATGTCACCTCATGACAGTACCCTTTGAACACGGGCAGCCCTTCACAAATGTGCGCATCAATAACAACAGGAAGACCTCCTAGTGTCTCTCCCCCTCTTTTTAAAAAATTTGCTGGATCGTTTTTAAGAGCTGCCTTACAGGACAACAACCCACAGCAAAAGATTTCCACAGGTTTATTACTATTATTATGGACTGGCTATAGTGGCTAGTTTTTCCTGTGACTTTTAAAAAATTGTTTTTGTTTGGTCTAAACTGTACTTATATAAATTAACTTGAATTATATAGATATGTATAATTAGCCATTGACATGCGAGGCACTGAATATTATGAGCAAAAGCCAAAAGGAGATATCTAAATTTCAACGATGGACAAGGCAGAACAGAATTACACCAACTGGGCCTTGGTCCCTTTCACCCAGGGAGGGGGACGGAGGAGTTAAGGAAAAGTCTTCCTGGGGAAAAGTGGGTTTTCAGGAGGGATTGGAAGGCAGGCAGGCTAGGAGAGGGCTGTCAGTGGCTACTAGCCACGGTGACTCCACACTCAGAGGCAGTCTATCTCTAAGACCAGTTCCAGGAGGCAACATGGAACAGGGGATGGGGGCGTGGCCTGTGTGATCTGCTACTGACTCTCCAAAGGAACTGCTTGGCCAATATGCAAGAGAGGATGGTGAACTAGATGGACCGCTGGACCGATCCGGCAGGGCTCTTCCTAGTCCTTACATTCTAGGCTCCAATCTTTACAGGAAACGAGAGAGAGGCAGTGTCAGGGAACAGGGATTGGGGGGCCAACATCAGTGGCAAAGGGGACATCACAAGTCAAGACGGAAACCCAAGGATGCCCTGCCCTCCAGAGAAGATACTCGCTTCGAACCAGATGCGTCTCTGTTTCAGAGGCTGGCCCTGAATCTTGCCATTCTCTCGTTTGCAGTCTGCGTGCCCCACGGAATGCAATGGACCCCTAGCTCCCACACCCATCATTTTGGGCTTTCTCACGCACCTCTGGGCCTCCTCCCCCCCCACCCGCCCCGGCTCAATTACTGGCCCTTCTCAGTGGGCTGTCCCCACTCAGGCAATCTCTCCTGTGTTGGGTATCACCTGCAGTACCAGACTGAGAAGTGTGGGGGGGGGGGGGTTTCCCCAGATTTTCTGATGCAGTCAAAAACAAACAAAGGAAGTGACTAAGCAGCAGCCAACCCTCTGAAAGTCCTCTGCCTCAAAGCTCTGCATTTGCCACAGGGAACTGTTTGGCTGAGCCTCGAACAAGGAAGTTCAGGGTTCAAATCTAGCATCTGCCCTTGACTCGCTTTCCTCAAGCAAGGTGCTGCTTCAATTAAAACAACAACACCACAATTATTTTCTTCCTGTTCACCTGCAGATGATTCTCCCTCTGGGCTATTTGCAAACTTGCCTGGGGCCACACAACCGAAGACATCTGGGGACAGGAAATCAGGCTGCTCTGTCCACGGAACAGAGAGGAGCCGGGCCTCAAACTCCTGCCTGGCACAAGCACCTCCCCCAAACAAACAGCCCCCCCCCAAAAAAAAATGTTTCCTGCTGCAGAATCCAAACTGCTCCTTCTTTCCCTTTTCCGTTGCTTCCAAACCGATCTGCAGCATTTCAGCTCTGCAACAACTGCAATTTAGACTTCATCACAACACGCATCTTGCAGTGCCAAAAAACCTCCCTCCTGCATCTCCAGAGAAGTAAACAGAGTCACATAGCAAGGGCTCTTGTCTCACAGTATGGGCCTAAAGATCTAGATTCCAGCCCCCCCACCCCCGGTTATGAAACAGGGTCAGTCACACACACACACACACGTGTGCCTACCTCGCAGGGTTGTTGTGAGGGGGAAATGGGAGGCTGGAACCATGTGTGCCAATGTGAACTCCTTGGCAGAGGGATGGGATGGAAACATGCCAGTCAGACAAGCAGCAAGGAGCAGGGCTGTTGTGCCCAGGATCTCCACGTAACGAAAGCAGGCGTGGGAGGAAAGCAGCCCGCTTGACTCTTGGGGCTGCTGTACTTTGGAGCAGGGAAAGCACAGCACGTGTGGCTCACCTCCAACCCAACCTCTGTGCACTGGCTTCAAAGTATGTCCAATGGGACTTACTCCCACAGCGGTACCCAGAACACTGTTTCAACCGAGCCACGCCATTTGCAGATGCCACCCGGGAAGGCCGGCCTGGCACCGATCAATTTGGCAGAGCTTTTGAAATTAGCCCAGCCCTGGAAAGGGAAGATCTTCATACACCCCCCAGTCCCACACGCACGCCATAGGTACAACCATCTTTGGTCTCCCCAATCCTCATCAATACATCCTTCGCCTTGGAGAGCTTCAAAGCCGGCCCGCCGGCCACTGATAATCATCTTCATCCAGAATGTGTTTAATTACAGGGCGCTTCGCTCATAGGAAACAGATGATTACAGCAGGGCTTCGCGGACAGCGTCCAACCGGTACACCTCCGGCTCTAAATGCTAAATGGTGTTTTAGTCCACTGGTTAAAGAGCAGGACCCCAGCCACAAACAAGAAAACAAAGGACAGGCCCAGCCGGGGGAGAGGGACGGAGCTGGAGCCCCAAACCCCAAGCCCTGAATTTCACACCAGGGATTCTGCAAACGGAGGCCCTGAATTAGACCTAGCTGCGGAGGGTGCATAACTGAAATCAACTCGTGCAGATCCTGAGCAGGAACAAGGGGTGGGTTTCTAACCTCTGGTCACCGGAAACCTGGCTGAGCCCCTCCCCCCTTAGGGGCCCTCAACTGTCTGGACACACCGACACACAAACCCCCTCCCACGAGGGTCTCTTTGCCATCCTACAAGCTAGACAGACAGACAGACAGACAGACAGACTGATGGGTCTCATGATACTGAACTGCTTGCTGTTTGTGCAACTTTGCCAAATTGTAGCCCTTCACTGAACGCTCAACTGCACAAAACACCCCCTACTGAGTGACTCCCGACACCCTGTAAATCACCCCTCTTTGGATGACCCCAAAGCAGCCCCCTCCCCGGCCCCCAACTGGGCTTGCTGGCTGGTCCCCCTGACCAGAGAACAGCCTGGAGGCCCGATGGTCCCCTTCCAAGTGGCCAGCCGCCAAGTCTCACCAGATGCTGCAAGTTTCATTTTGCACCAACTGCAGGGAAATGAATGCTGGCCAGAGGCCACCAGATGCTGACACCCCCCCTCCCCCTCCCCCCTGGAACATTCCTTCTCTCTGCTGCCTGACATGTTGGAAACTCCTCCTTGGGCGAGCGAGGCCAGCCGGCCCCCAACAGGCCTGTGCCGCTGCTCCGGTCTTTGCCACCAGACGCCTGGCCTGGCGTTTCCGTGCCCTCTTGAAGACGGGAAACCCTGCAGGGCTTCTGAGCCAGCCGCTTGAGTCCCCCCGCCTGCCTGCCATGGGACCCCCCCCCCTCCAATCTGCCAGCCCCAGAGAATGAAAACCCTGAAGGGGAGGCCCCCCCCCCGCACCTGGCGGCGCCTGCCACGCTGACCCTAAAGCCCCAGAAGTGGGTCAAGGAAGAGGGCATTCCAGCCCCACGGGGAGAGGGGGCGCAGAGCCAGGGGGGCACCCAAAGGGCCGCTGAGGGATGCTCGAGACACTCTTTGCGGCAGGTTTGCCCCGCGTCACGTCTGAAGCGAGCCCTCCTTCGCCTGCCCAAGTACCCAGTGTCCGCCCCCCCCCCCCGAAGGCATCCCAAGGGACCCTCTTGGGCGAGAAGAGGGATGCCCTTCTACGCCGCCCCCGCCCAGGTAGGCTGCTCCCGAGCGGGGAGGCTCGGCGGCGCCTCTCCCTCCCCCCCACCCCCCGGGGGTGGGGGCGCCGACCTGGTGGTGGGTCTCCTTCTCGACGTTGACGCCGTTGACCTGGACGAGGCGGTCCCCTGCGCGCAGCCCCGCGGCCTCGGCGGGCGAGCCGGGCTCCACTTTGCGGATGAACTGCCCGCTCTTGCCCTTCTCGCCGTGCAGGTGGAAGCCGTAGCCCTGGTCGCCCTTCTGCATGCAGCACAGCCGCGGGCCGGGCCCCCCGCCGCCGCCCCCCGCCGCCGCCCACGCCTGCTCCTTGGCCATGGCCGCCCACCCCCCCCACCCCCCGGCACGGCTCGGCTCGGCTCGGCTCAGGCGCGCAACCGGGCGGCGCGGTGGCCCCTCCGCCAGGACATGCTGCGCGCCAGCTGCTGCTGCTGCCGCCGCCGCTGCCGCCGCCCCCGATGCGCTGGCCTGGCCGGAGCTCCGCCCGCCGCCGCCGCAGAGAGAGCGGCAGGGCCGGCCCGGAGCGCTCGAGAGGAGGGACGAGGAGGCAAGGAAGGGGCTGCGCTCCCCGAGCCCCGAGCCTGGCTCTGCAGCGCCGGCCAGCGGCGGCGCCGGCGCCGGATTTGCACCCAGGCCTCCCGCCCGCACACAGAGCGCGCCGCAGGAACAGCCACCCTGCGCCCCGGGTGCATATGACGCCACAGGCGGCAGGCACCCACCCACCCCCCGCCCATGACGCCCACTTCATTCGCCAAACACCCGTGGCTTCCACGACCTGAGAGGGCGCGTGCGTTCATTTCACTTCGCCTCTCTCCTCCAGCGGGGAGCCACGCCAGCTCACTGGCCTTCTCCTCTCTTCCGCCTGAGCCTCACAACGGCCCTGCAGGGTCGGCTAGGCTGAGAGAGTGGGACTCAGCTGGGGTCATCCAGCCGGCTTCCAGAGCACCAGCGGGATGGGCAGCGCTCTGGGCCTTAACCACTGCAGGGCGCTGTCCTTCTCCCACACAGATCTCAAACCCTCCAAGCAGAGTTTGGAACGCTGGCTCGAGTGAAGCTGTCTGTTGGTCGCAACCGAAGCCCACCTTTCCTCCGCAGAGACCCCCGTGGGCAAGCCCGGGCTGCCACCTTGCTGGTATTTCCACCATACTGATCCTGAGGGGCGGGCGCACCAATAGATTAACTTAATAAGCGCTCTGCACCAGTGCCTTAGGTTTCGACACAACCAATAATTATACAAATACAAGAAGTTTACACAAAGCAACAAACTAATAATACTTCTGTTTTTTTCTACAGGCTCAACAACCAAACCAAAAGATTGCAACGCAAAGCTGTTCCTCTCATAAACATCCCAGATTCCAGACTCAAATATCAATAAATCCCAACATAAACCATTACATGGTGTGTCTGAGTCATTTATTGAGGAGATTCGCTTCTATTTTCCTGGCCCCGTTCCTATAATGAAGAGTTTCTTTTCGCTCTGAGTCGAATCCCAAAAGGTATGCTATACGTGGTGAGGATGGAACAAACCTCTAATGCAGGCGCACATTTCTATCTGTAGGTTTGTAATAAAAATTAACCCTCATTTTTCTTTCTGCGCCTCCCTCACCAAAATGTCCAAAAATGGAAGTTGAAACTCATCTTTTACCACTGCAAATTTTATACGTATTGAGTTGAGCCATATTGTGAAATCCTCCACACCAGTATTATTTCTAAACATGAAGAATACATTGTCCATACATGTATTGTTGAAGGCTTCCATGGCTGGAATCACTGGGGTGTTGTGGGGTTTCTGGGCTGTATGGCCGTGTTCTGGTAGCATTCTCTGCTGACGTTTCACCTGCATCTGTGGCTGGCATCCTCTGAAGATCCTCTGAAGATGCCAGCCACAGATGCAGGCGAAACATCAGCAGAGAATGCTGCTAGAAAACGGCCAGACAGCCTGGGAACCACACAGCACCCCATTGCCTTTCAACCTTTTCTATATATAAAATATCTGGGAAACGGGATTATCTGATGGGTTATTAATATATTAATACAGGTCTCCTCCATTCTTGCCCCCTCTGGGACTGGAGCGCCTGTGCCACGCTGCCTGCCCATTAACTTCTTTCCTTCACCGACAGACTGGCAAAGCGCAAGAAAAACTGGTTCCTCCCAGCATGTTAATAGCGTTGTGCAAGAATTAAGCGAGAGAGTGCCGGATAATCAAGAAATTAGTATTCAGAAGCAAATGGATGGGAATCAGCCTGAACCTTCTGGAAGGATTTTGGGACTCGGGCGTGGAGACGGCCACCCTTCCTTTGCCCGGCCCCTGCAAAGCCAACAGGGGTGGGGTCTTTTCGGGAGCAACTTCTGGTAGAAGAAAAGCAGCCCTTCTCTTGGCCTTCCCATCGCAAGCAGCATTCAGCACACAAAACTCTTTTCCCAGATGCAATCGCAGCCCAGGTTATTGAAGAAACACATTTCCAAAGCTGACTCTGGGGCGGAGCCCACCAGCTGCATTTGCCAGCTCTAGTGCCGAGGCGTTGGGGCCTCCGTGTGCTCCAGGGCCCCTTCCCCAAATGTTTGGGTTTTTATCTTACAAATAAAAAGTCCCTTTCAACATTGTCCTGATCAGCCAGGCAGGCAGAACCTCTAACTAGTTTTGCAGAACCTCTGACCAGGTGGGCAGTTTTGAGCCTGTCATGGGTGAAACCAGCTCCCCCTGGTATAATTAGGCTCAGCCTTGGTTTGGATGTGAGACTGGAAAGGCGAGGTCCCCTAACCCGTGGGACTTTGCACTCACCCGCCGCAGCATAAAAGTGGGCGGCTGCCACAAGACATTGTGTGCGTGTGCCAAGTCCCACAGGGGAGGGTTTCGGCCTTACAAGCATCACATTTAACACCAGGCCCTCAGACCTGGTAACTCCATCCTGCCTCCATTTTCTGGCTCCTCAAGGGATCATGGTCTCTATTCTGCATTTGGGAAGAGGCCTCAGACACATTTTTATCAGGGCTGATGGCCACCTGTCTGGCCAGTAAACACTTTGGAGTTGATATGAACAGCAAGTGTTTGCTGTCAAGGAGAGCCGGCCCACAGCAACGGTGGGAATATTGGAGATCTCCTTAAAATGCTTTAACCTGGAGTCTAGAAGGGTGGGTTTTTCAAAGACCCCCAGCGTCAAGACGCCAACAGTGGACAGTGCCTTGGAGGGTGATGTTTTTTAATCTCTGTGGCAGCTCCTACCTTATGGAATGACCCATGAGGTCAGGAAAGCCCTCGCCTCCTGGCTTTCTGCAAAGCTGAATTATCCAAGAGGGATTTCCTGCACAGGTAATGAGGCTTCATTGTACAAAATAGTTCACAAACTCACTTGGAGGACTGGGACTTTGGATCTATACAACTGTATACAGAGGTTTGTAAGCAGGATGGTCTTAGATGATTTCTGAATCACTTAATGTGTCCCGCTGACTCGTAGGGTCGGCCTCTTGTTTCTATCTGGTGGTTCCAGATTTCTATCATCCTAATACATCTATTACTGAATGTCCCACTGTGTCCATTGCATTGACTGACTGTGCAGTCCACCTCGTGAGAACGGTGGACTATAAATGACGTAAATAAAATAACTAAATACATAATATCAAGCCCACGGGCACATCTGGGAGGGCCTGTGGCTCAGTGCCAGGCAGAGGCGTTCCTCCCATTGGGCAAAGTGGGCAGTTGCCCTGGGCGCAGCCCTGTAGGGGGCGCAGGTTTGTTTGTGGGATTTTTTGTATTTTCAGTGTTTTTCCATTTTTGGCCTGCAGAGGGCGCGGTTTTTAGGCTAGCAGCACCAACATTTCAGGGATGTTTTGGGAGACTCTCCTGATGCTATCACCCAGGTTTGGTGAGGTTTGGTTCAGGGAATCCAAAGTTATGGACTCCCAAAGGGGGTGCCCCATCCCTCATTGTTTCCAATGGGAGCTAATAGGAGAAGAGGCTACACCTTTGAGGGTCGATAACTTTGGACCCCCTGAAGCAAACTTCATCAAACCTGGGTGGCATCATTAGGGGAATCTCCTAAAGATACCCTGAAAGTTTGGTGCTGCTAGCTTAACAATTGCAACCTTGCCAGCAGGCACCTCCCAAATTTCCCCAGATTTTCCTTTTAAATCCCCCCGCCTTTGACATGGATTTAAAGGGAGAATCTGAGGTCCCCAGTTTAAACATTGCAAGTGATGCTGTTTCAGGGTAGGGGAGAATGAACCCCAAAATAGCATCACTTCCAATGTTGTTTAAACTGGGAACCCCAGATTCTCCCTTTAAGGTGGATTTAGCTGAGAATCTGGGTTCCCTAGTTTAAACAATCATCATTGAAAATGATGCTGTTTGGGGTGGGATTCCAGCACCACTTGTTTCAAACTTAGGGAGTTTCCTAGGATTCCTCTTTTGAAACATTGAAAGTGATGCTTTTGTTTCCCAATTGGGGGGTACTGGATACAACAACACCATAATGTTTTCATAGCAGTAATAAAACATTTTGAAAGCATTTTGAAAATGTTTTCAAAAATTATTTTCTGCTGTGTGGCATGGCTTATTGTTGTGCTCAGATTTGTGAGTTGGGGCATGTTCTATAATGTGATGGTGACTTTGAAACAACCTGGTGTAAAAATCATTGCTTGGTCACAGTGGGGGAGGGTGGCTGCCCATGGGGGGCGCCAAACTCCAGTTTGCCTAGATACACCACTGGACATAGCTACAAGGGGTGGGGGTGGGCGTTGCATTGGGCACACGCCTGGGGGGGCATCAAACTCAGGTTTTGCCCAGGGCTCCAGTTTGCCTAGTTACGCCACTGGTGCCAGGGCATCTGCCTGGCGTGCGAAGGGTCCCAAACACGTCTGATTTGAGGGCGGTGTGCCAGTCCCCTTTTGGGGAACATCATGGCCAAGTGGACCGGCTTCCTTTTGCTTCAGAGAATTGTTTGTAGCTGTGTTTGTGTGTGTGTGCGTGCGTGCGTGTGTGCGGGGTGGTGGTGGTGGTGCTACTTGCTGCTGCTGCAGGGAACATTGGGTGGCTCCGGGTTGACTGCAAAGTGGCTCATTAGAGGCACTTCCAGAGAGTGAGGCGTGGGCGCTTCGTTAGCACAGAGCCACGTAATGGCTCATAACGAATGCTAGGAGCTGAATGCTTTAAGAAGCCCTGAACGCTGGGAGTCGGGGACGGCCCTGCTGGGTAGCACTTACGGATACAGTATAATCCATCTTGAACAGCAGCTCGGGGGCTGGAGGGGAAGAAACCACACGCCTGACAGCAGGGCGGTTTTGTTGCAAATGCTAAAGAGCAGCTTCATTGCACATTAAAAGTGGAAGTCAATTTTCCCGCTTGATGCCTTTCTTTGCAAAAGCAGCAGAAAAAAATGGCAACTTGATCAGGTCTGAAAGCCCGAGTGGGCTACTAGTGTGGCCAGAGGTCAGGTCACTGGGGTGCAAGCCATCGCTGCCCCCACCTGGCTGAGGCCGGAACATCTTGTGATGTGGGGGGGGAGTTTCCTTATGGTTCAAACTTGTCCTACTCATCATGGACAAACACGAGGTGGCGTCTTGAGCAGATCCCATTAACCTATGATAAGTTTACAGCATTTGCTCAGGATTGCAAAACACCAATTTGTCTGAAATAGTAAGTACGTGTAAAATCCCAAATGTGTTGAATGCAAGTTTCCTCACGGGTCAAACTTGTTTTACTCATCATGGACAAACACGAGGTAGAGTCTTGAGCAGATCCCATTAATCTATGATAAGTTTACAGTATTTGCTTAGGATTGCAAAACACCTATTTGGCTGAAATGGTAAGTACGTGTAAAACCCGAAATGTGTTGAATGCTAGTTTCCTCACGGGTCAAACTTGTCCTACTCATCATGGACAAACACTAGTTAGAGTCTTGAGCAGATCCTATTAACCTATGATAAGTTAACAGCATTTGCTCAAGATCGCAAATCACCATTTTGGCTGAAATAGTAAGTGCCAATAAAACCCCAAATGTGTTGAATGCAAGTTTCCTCACGGGTCAAACTTGTTTTACTCATCATGGACAAACACTAGGTAGAATCTTGAGCAGATCCTATTAACCTATGATAAGTTAACAGCATTTGCTCAGTATTGCAAAACACCAATTTGGCTGACATAGTAAGTACGTGTAAAACCCCAAATGTGTTGAATGCAAGTTTCATCATGGGTCAAACTTGTCCTACTCATCATAGACAAACACTAGGTAGAGTCTTGAGCAGATCCTATTAATCTATGATAAGTTAACAGCATTTGCTCAGGATTGCAAAACACCAATTTGGCTGAAATAGTAAGTGCCAGTAAAACCTCAAATGTGTTGAATGCAAGTTTCCTCACGGGTCAAACTTGTCCTACTCATCATGGACAAACACTAGGTGGCGTCTTGAGCAGATCCCATTGACCTATGATAAGTTAACAGCATTTGCTCAGGATTGCAAAACACCTATTTGGCTGAAATAGTAAGTACGTGTAAAACCCCAAATGTGTTGAATGCAAGTTTCCTTACGGGTCAAACTTGTCCTACTCATCATGGACAAACACTACGTACAGTCTTGAGCAGATCCTATTAATCTATGATAAGTTAACAATATTTGCTCAGGATTGCAAAACACCAATTTGGCTGAAATAGTGTAAAACCCCAAATGTGTTGAATGCAAGTTTCCTCATGGGTCAAACGTGTTCTACTCATCATGGACAATCACTAGGTAGAGTCTTGAGCAGATCCAATTAATCTATGATAAGTTAACAGCATTTGCTCAGGATTGCAAAACACCATTTTGGCTGAAAGTAAGTACGTGTAAAATCCCAAATGTGTTGAATGCAAGTTTCCTCACGGGTCAAACTCATTCTACTCATGATAGACAAACACTAGGTAGAGTCTTGAGCAGATCCCATTAATCTATGATAAGTTAACAGCATTTGCTCAGGATTGCAAAACACCAATTTGGCTGAAATAGTAAGTACATGTAAAACCCCAAATGTGTTGAATGCAAGTTTCCTCACGGGTCAAACTTGTCCTACTCATCATGGACAAACACTAGTTAGAGTCTTGAGCAGATCCTATTAACCTATGATAAGTTAACAGCATTTGCTCAGGATCGCAAATCACCATTTTGGCTGAAATAGTAAGTGCCAATAAAACCCCAAATGTGTTGAATGCAAGTTTCCTCACGGGTCAAACTTGTTTTACTCATCATGGACAAACACTAGGTAGAGTCTTGAGCAGATCCTATTAACCTATGATAAGTTAACAGCATTTGCTCAGGATCGCAAATCACCATTTTGGCTGAAACAGTAAGTGCCAATAAAACCCCAAATGTTTTGAATGCAAGTTTCCTCATGGCTCAAACTTGTCCTATTCATCATGGACAAACACTAGTTAGAGTCTTGAGCAGACCCAATTAATCTATGATAAGTTAACAGCATTTGCTCAGGACTGCAAAACACCAATTTGGCTGAAATAGTGCCAGTAAAACCACAAATGTGTTGAATGCAAGTTTCCTCACGGGTCAAACGTGTTCTACTCATCATGGACAATCACTAGGTAGAGTCTTGAGCAGATCCTATTACCTATGATAAGTTAAAAGCATTTGCTCAGGATTGCAAAACACCATTTTGGCTGAAACAGTAAGTACGTGTAAAACCCCAAATGTGTTGAATGCAAGTTTCCTCACGGGTCAAACTTGTCCTACTCATCATGGACAAACACGAGGTAGAGTCTTGAGCAGATCCAATTAATCTATGATAAGTTAACAGCATTTGCTCAGGATTGCAAAACACCAATTTGGCTGAAATAGTAAGTACGTGTAAAACCCCAAATGTGTTGAATGCAAGTTTCCTCACGGGTCAAACTTGTTCTACTCATCATGGACAAACACTATGTGGCATCTTGAGCAGATCCCATTGACCTATGATAAGTTAACAGCATTTGCTCAGGATTGCAAAACACCAATTTGGCTGAAATAGTAAGTACGTGTAAAACCCCAAATGTGTTGAATGCAAGTTTCCTCACGGGTCAAACTTGTCCTACTCATCATGGACAAACACGAGGTAGAGTCTTGAGCAGATCCAATTAATCTATGATAAGTTAACAGCATTTGCTCAGGATTGCAAAACACCAATTTGGCTGAAATAGTAAGTGCCAGTAAAACCCCAAATGTGTTGAATGCAAGTTTCCTCACGGGTCAAACTTGTCCTACTCATCATGGACAAACACTAGGTAGAGTCTTGAGCAGATCCTATTAATCTATGATGTTAACAGCATTTGCTCAGGATTGCAAAACACGCATTTGGCTGAAATAGTAAGTACATGTAAAACCCCAAATGTGTTGGATGCAAGGTTTCCTCCACCGGGTCAAACTTCGTCCTACTCATCATGGACAAACACTAGGTAGGAGTCTTGAGCAGATCCAATTAATCTATGATAAGTTAACAGCATTTGCTCAGGATTGCAAAACACCAATTTGGCTGAAATAGTAAGTACGTGTAAAACCCCAAATGTGTTGAATGCAAGTTTCCTCACGGGTCAAACTTGTCCTACTCATCATGGACAAACACTAGGTGGAGTCTTGAGCAGATCCCTTTAATCTATGATAAGTTAACAGCATTTGCTCAGATTGCCAAAACACCAATTTGACTGAAATGCCCCAGAAGTAAGTTACGTGTAAAACCACAAATGTGTTGAATGCAAGTTTCCTCACAGGTCAAACTTGTTCTACTCATCATGGACAATCACTAGGTAGAGTCTTGAGCAGATCCTATTACCTATGATAAGTTAAAAGCATTTGCTCAGGATTGAAAAACACCAATTTGGCTGAAATAGTAAGTACGTGTAAAACCCCAAATGTGTTGAATGCAAGTTTCCTCATGGCTCAAACTTGTCCTATTCATCATGGACAAACACTAGGTGGCGTCTTGAGCAGACCCAATTAATCTATGATAAGTTAACAGCATTTGCTCAGGATTGCAAAACACCTATTTGGCTGAAATAGTAAGTACGTGTAAAACCCCAAATGTTTTGAATGCAAGTTTCCTCATGGGTCAAACTTGTCCTTAAGTACATTTAAAACCCCAAATGTTTTGAATGCGTTTCCTTATGGTTCAAACTTGTCCTACTCATCATGGACAAACACGAGGTGGCGTCTTGAGCAGATCCCATTAACCTATGATAAGTTAACAGCATT
>NC_059428.1:150007724-150050315 GCF_021028975.2 Sphaerodactylus townsendi
GAAGAAGAAGAAGAAGAAGAAGAAGAAGAAGAAGAAGAAGAAGAAGAGTTTGAATTTATATCCCACCTTTCTGTCCTGTAAGGAGACTCAAGATGGCTTACAAGCTCCTTTCCCTTCCCCTCCCCACAACAGACACCTTGTGAGGCAGGTGGGGCTGAGAAAGTCCCAAAGAACTGTGACTAACCCAAGGTCACCCAGCGGGAATGTAGGAGTGCAGAAACACATCTGGTTCACCAGATAAGCCTCCGCCTCTCAGGTGGAGGAGTGGGGAATCAAACCCAGTTCTCCAGATTAGAACCCACCTGCTCTTAACCACTACACCATGCTGGCATGGTATCCCCTCTGACATCTTGCAGCGGGCATCCTACCAAATGGGAACCAAAACGCAGGAAGCTCGGGTACAAGGAGCTGTTTCCCAGGGAATCCCCATGTGCAGTATGCTACAGTAGTCTAATCTAGATGTTCCAGAAGCGGGAAATATTGTAACCTGGTCAGTAGAATCCAAGAAAGGGGAGTTTCTTAATCAGAAGGAAAAAATGATAACTCCTATTCAAATGATAACTCCTATTCAAACTCCTGTTCAATGATAACTCCTATAACAAAGTGGGGGTCGGGGAAAACCTGAATTCTCTATCTGAGAGGGAAAATGTATTCCCATGTGAGAAGGGCAGAAGAAACCCTTCCAGGGCATCAGTGAGGAGTCAATATTGCTATCTGTGATTGCTGAAGCCCAGAATGTTGTCACAGACATGTATAGGTCTGTCTTTTTAATCCTTATTTCCCAGTGCACACTGCCAAGCAGCTTTCTTAAAGATAGTTAAAGGCCGGTCATAAACTTACTAAGTGAATAAAAATAAATCGGAAGGGAACCGGTCATTCTGTTCTATACAAACAGTTGCATGTATGTACCTAAAGGACAGTTACGAACTCATTATAACGGGTGAACAGGGCTTTTTTCCTGCTTAGCAGAAAGAGCGGCCCTGAATTAGCAGGGCCCGCCATTGCTGCCCGGGATGGGCACTGCAAAGAGGCCCTGCTATGCCTCCCCTTAGAAGGGCAGAAGGCAGGCGGTGGCCAGGCCCACTACGGGTCTCAGCGTCATCAGGAGGGGCTGCCGGAAGCCTCTATAAGGCTTCTACCCAGCCCTTGGCCCCTCCCTGGAGCAGAGTGGCGCCGAGTTTCCCACACACCTCTCCCCTTTGGACAATGTTAATGCATGTGTATGCTGTCACAGTCGAGCTGGCGGTTGCGCATGGGAACTGATCTGATGGTGAGGGGAGCTGCGGAGCTAACCCTCTTTGGCGGAACCTCCTTAAGAGGTTTGGGGTGGAGCAAGCCATGGGTCAGGATGCCCAGCCGGGGGCTACTGAGGCTTGCGCCCCTTAGCGGTAAAATGGATCTTCAGACAGGGGCTTGGTGCCCACCTCAATTCCACTATCGCTGCGCTGTACAAAACGGATCCCCAGAAAGTGGCCTCCGCCCGGCTGGGTTCCACGGTTGCTGCACAAGGTTAACGGTTTCCTCCAACAGGTGGGTTGGAAGAAAGTTTTCACTGGGGGACAGCACTCGGGCTGCCCAGTGTTCAGATCCGATCCCATGCTGCGCCTCACGCTTCTTTTCATCCTTTGTCAATAAAACTGTTTGGCTATGGCCAACTTTTTTAACCCACAGACAAGAGTGTGGTGTCGTTATTTTGGTTGGGAACTCTGAGCAGTGCCAGCCCCGCCCTCGAGTGGCAAAGGTGTTGTTTGGATCTGGCCATTTGACAGCAGGGAGAGGATAATTAGACACAGTTCAGGTAAATGGTGCTTTGGTGCAACCCAAGCAAATGATGTACCTTTGCCCCCCAAAATCTCTCAATTAATCATTGTTATATATAAATAAGCAAGTAAGTAAATAAGTGTGTGTGTGTGTGTGTGTGTGTGTGTGGGTGTGTGGGTGTGGGTGGGTGTGGGTGTGTATACCTTGTGTGTGTATACCCTGAGAGGGTTCTTTGAACAGTTTACATGCAGAATGACATACAGTCTCAGTGAAAAGGTAGACTATATATAAACAAATAAAAATATAATTGGGGGATGTAGTGGGTTTCCTGGGCTGCGTGGCCGTGGTCTGGTAGATCTTGTTCCTAACGTTTCGCCTGCATCTGTAGCTAGCATCTTCAGAGGTGCATCACAGAGGGAAGTCTGTTACACACTGTGTCTGTGTCTGTTACAGTGTGTTAACAGACTTCCCTCTGAGATACACCTCTGAAGATGCCAGCCACAGATGCGGGCGAAACGTCAGGAACAAGATCTACCAGACCATGGCCACGCAGCCCGGAAAACCCACCACAACCAGTTGAATCTGCCTGTGAAAGACAATACATTTGGGGGAATGGGGTCCTCTGGTTCTACCCAGACTTGGATGGCCCAGGCTAGTCTGGCCTCGTCAGATTTTGGAAGCTAAGAAGGGTCAACCTTGGTTAGCACTTGGGTGGGAGTCCACCAAGGCTGTTACACACCTCTGAATGCCTCTTGCCTTCAAAACTCTACAGGGTTACTGTAAGATTTGACAGCACTTCCCATCTTTCAGGTTCTAAACTAACCACTGCTCTTCGTGCTGTTCCGCACTGCTCCTGAATTAACATGCAAGATCCGTCTAAAGCTGAGGTCCAGTAACCCTGCACACTGAACAGGAAGCTTATTCCTTATTTCTGCCCTGTGTTCTTGTCTATCACACGCTGTAGAGTGGAGGACCCTGCTGCTCTTTCACTCCTCTTGCCTCAGCCGGTGTCTGCTTCTTGGTCACAAGATGCGACCAAGCGGGCAGGAAGCCGCCAATTATCCCAGGTTATTGAGCAAAGCGAGGAAATCCCCTCTCCTAGGCCGGGTGACGTTTGCCAAGCCTTACATCACTTCTCCGGTTGCATCAGGGCCCAGGGCGTGATAAGACTTTGCCCTTTAAACTACTCCTCTTTAACCTGTCATCCGTTTGAAGGGATTCTGACTGCTAGCACCCAGCTGTTTATTTAATTCAGACATTCATAAACCCGCCTTTCTCCTCAAAACTGGAACGTTGCCGTCAAGAACTACTGAATTCTGTGGAATGTACTTTTGATTAAACGCACTCAGCTGGTTCCTAGAGGGCAGATGTATCTAAAAATGGAGCTAAAAATGGAGCTTCTATGCTTAAAGGCAATATACCTCTAATTAACAGATGCAGTAGACAACTTCCAGGGGACGGCTATCAATTTCCTAATCAGCCAATGAGCCCTTTTTTTGATCAGGAGACAATATTGTGTTTCTTGTTCTGTCCATACAATGCAAATAGAAAGCTTGTGCACCCTTAATTTGCCTTGGGGCCGTGCACGGAAGAGAGGGGAGTTAACCCTTCAACCTATGCTCTGTTTTGATAGTGGAAACCAGGTTCCTGCTGATTTGCTTTTAAACCAGAAATTACTTGTCCTCTAAAGAGAGGAGGGGAACAATTAGTCTTGATGTAGCCAAGAATGTTGAATGAGATAGATATTGGGTCTGGATTTCTTATAATTTCCTTAATCTGCACAGTAGTTTTTATATTCTTCGGAAATTAAAAAACAAACCAACTGATGGTCTGTTCTCATTCCATCTCCCCTGGCAATCAACTTTACCAGCCTGTTCGTTCTGGCGTCCTGGTAGCCGCAATCGGTGGTGAAATTATCTTCTGCTTCATCCAGATTATGCAATGATAATTTCTCAAATGAAGTGTGAGTTAATTCATAGCCCACCTACCCAAAAGGTTTGAGTCAGCTCATATGAGTAGATGAAATGCAAAGGTGCAAATGCTGTTTTACCCACAGTAGGTTTCTCTGAGGGGTGTCGTGGTACCATAACAACACTGCATCTGGTTGCTCTAGCTCTGGCAATGAAGAATTCAAGAACTTACCTTGAGCTTTGTGGTCAGAGCAAGGGGAGAGTAGGAAGCAACATTTCTGGAGAGATTCAAAGTATCACAGTGGTCAGTTGAAGTAATTTGTTGCCGCCCACAGAATTCCAGAAATTTACACAACAGACAAGTCTCTGCTCCAGTTGGCATCTCCACTGTATCTCCACTCGGGAAATGTGGTTCCAGTGGTATATGGATTTGAACCAACTAAGGACCTGGAATTTTTTTTCTCACTCTTTGTCAATTACCTCCGCGATTGTGGGTATTCAGGGCTATGACTTTGATTTCAGCACTTGGTTTTCAAGGTGATTTCGCGTGTTACATTAGGTTGACTCATCTTCAAGCCATGGCTTTCTGCAGTGTGTATTACAGACTTGGTCCTTCTGCTATGAAAACTGTCCTCCCCCCGCAAGACTCCAAGAGATAAATATGGTCCCTTATTTGTTTACTTCAGTCTTTGGGTGACTTGTAACATGAGACACCAGAGTACGCGTAAGTGATCTTGATAGTGCAGTTTGTGGAAATCGAAGGTTTTGACTGGAGTTACTCTGCACGAAATAACACTGTACGAGTGTGTAATTCTCAGGATTGGGCCCATTTTATTGTGATCTTGCCGTGTTTATTGCAACCACTGGCAATAGCCTTCAGTCTTGTACTATTAACTCTAGCCTTCTTCCTCAGGGCTGCTGTTAGGACTGATCAAGATATTGTACAAAGTGCTTTGCCCACAAAACATTTGTTAGCGATATCCAACCCCTAAATACAACACATGGTTTGATTATGCTGTTTTAAAGAATGGTGTGTGTGTTCGTGACAAGCATATAATGCGCAGAGGGCAGTTGCCAGCGGCATCGAAAGTTAAAGCTTGATCAATTTTTTTTTGGTTTGTTTCTGAAAACGACCGGCCAGTATGGCTTGTACCGAAAAGCTATGGGGGATGATAAAATTTTACAGCTCCAGGAAATAACAGTCTGGAAATTTCAGCCGGTGTTACATTTCCATCGTTCTGAGCTGTTAAGTGAAGATGGCGTTTGCGCAAGACTCTGAGAAATTTATTTTCATGTCAAGAATAGAACAAAGCATTCCTGGGCGACATGCAGCAATTCCACAAAACTCCTCTCTCTCTCTTTCTCTCTCTTTTTTTGCACTCCTATAATGCAAAACAGTGTTTTCCTTCAAAACACCACACAACCAGGTTTTTTAAGCAACATATGATGGAGGAGAAACCAGGGCAAAATGTGAGGTATTTCCCCATCCCCAAGCAGGGCTTTCTTCACTATGGTGGAATTGAAGAAATTTATTCCTGAAAAGTGATGTTTCTGCCGGGCTGAGTCAAGAGCAGAAAGACATCTTAGAAGATTAAATGAAGAGTTCAGTCATATACTCACCTGGCTATCGGAGGGCCAGACAAGATGTTACAGCATCCACTATCAGACCTGTGGACTTCTGCCGTCATTTCAGATCCAAATTCAGCCCATTTAAAAATGCTGCAAAGGGTCTGGAACATAGCTGGACATTGGCCCCTTCCACACATGCAGAATAATGCATTTTCAATCCACTTTCAATTCACAAGAAAGAGCCTTGCTGGATCAGACCAGAGTCCATCTGGTCCAGCACTCTGCTACTCACAGTGGCCCACCAGATGCCTTGGGGAGCTCACCGGCGGGATGTGAAAGCAGGGGCCTTCTGCTGCTGCTGCTGCTCCCGAGCACCGGGTCTGCTAAGGCATTTGCAGTCTCAGATCAAGGAGGATCAAGATTGGTAGCCAGTTGGTAGACTGGTAATCTTTAAAGGCAGTATTAACTCATACATGATATTATCGTAATAAATCCACAGAGAACATGGCGCCCAAACATGCTATATGAGAAATGTATGGTGGTAACCTTATATGCGCACTAAAGTTTGCATCAATGCCAAATGGTATTTCAGTTTAAACTCCCCGCTGCCCCCCCTCATCAAGTTGCAGCTGATTTAGGATTTTCAAGACAAGAGATATTGAGAGGTGGTTTGCCATCGCCTGCCTCTGTGTAACAACCTTAGGCAACCCTTGGTGGTCTCTGCATAACAACCTTAGACAAACTTTAGACAACCCTGGATCTCCCATCCAAATACTAAATAGGGCCAACGCTGCTTTGCTTCCAAGATCTGGATGAGACGGGGCTAAGCTCTGACATGTACAGAATGCAAATCTGACATCTAAAGATCGCTATTACCTTCAAATCTCCACAAGGCTGAAAGACGTTGGAAGTTGGGATTCTTTTGAGTTGAATGGTTTCTGTTGGGCTCTCAACAATAGCTGCAGCGCCTTTACCTCTAGGAGTCTCCAAAGCATATTTTTTTTTAAAAAACAGCAACCAAAAAAAATGTAAGGACTAGTACCACGATTTCTAGTTGCCTACAGTTTCTTGTGGCCCCTGGTACACACCTCCTTCAAACCAGAGGGCCCCCCCCTCCACCCCCCAGGTCCACTTCTTCCAGTGTAAATGTGCCCTTTGTTCATTTAGGCATTTTGACATTCACCAATAACTAGCCGTAAGTGGGGGACAACACATTATACTGACTTGGGAGTGTACTCAGTGGGATCTTTAACCACCTACAAGACCCAGCTTAGCCCAGTGTCTTCACTCATGCTTACTACCAACTGTTGCCTTCGCTGTGTCTGCATTTCTTTGTATGGGCTCACATAACCTTTATTTTGGTCACACATATTTACTCTTTATCCCAAATTTCTGTACACTCCGAACTGAAAACAAGCAGAAGCCCTTCTCCCAAAGCTAATTGGGTGGCTGCATAAATTCGCGTGTGAGAGCGTGTGTGTTTATGCAAATACGCCCAACTTGCATGATTTATCTTCCAGTTCCTCAAATCAGCCCTTGAGCAATTTGTAGGTAGCCAAGAAATAACGAATGGGACCCTTCTGCATGTCACAAAATCAGTTCGGTCTGCTTTCCGCAGGGAAAGGCATGATAAATACCGTTCTCATTAACTCTTACAGGTAGGACTGGGAAAGTAATAAAATTAGCACTCAAGGTGAGAAATGCCACTGGTGCCAAATTCAGTGTTAAGGAAGGATAATCTTTCCCCTCTCCTGCTTTGGGTACAAAAAAATAAAACAAAGAGTCTTCCTTTGGGGGGAAAAATACAATCCACCCAACTTAGAGACTCAGCCTTAATGGAGTCAAGTGGATTGGGGACATTCAGGCTGTAGATGTAGGCACCTTCATAGGGGGAAAATCTTTGCATATAGGGAAAAGAAGAAGTTTGTGGTTGGTAAGCCTTTCACTCACTCTTAATAGCATCGAAATGGATGAGACAGCATTTAAAGGTAAGATTCCTCCACCTATCACTCATATTTCTCCACACAGTCTGGGAAAACTGTATCCCTGGATTCTCTACCTGTCTTCTTTTTCCAGAGTTGAACTTCCTTTGCCTCCCAGATTGCATCTTAACGCTCAAGTCCCTTCCTTCCATAGCTACTCCTTCACTCTCACCCCCCCCCCTTCTTAGACCTAACTTGTTAGGTGTGCATCTAACGGCGTAGAAATGAAAATCGCCAGTCATCTTCGTCCAGTGTTATGGCCATCGGCACAGCAGTGCCCTCTGCTTAGCCGTCGTCAGCAATTCCCCTCAACTTCGTCGTCATTGCAGAGGTGACAAATTAAAAGAGCCTTCTCCTGGCGGAAAGGTGCCAGAGCCCCTGAGCAGAATAAACAGGAAGTCTACTAGGGAGCAGAATCCTGGAGAAGAGGGACACGGTTACCCTTGTAATTGTACTCAGGGACGGTCCTTTTTATTATTTTGGCAGATGACAGATGGATTTTACGCATATGCAGATTTGTCCCATAATGAAAATTGCATTAGGATTTATGGTGGTGTTTGGGCAAGAGGCCCTTCTAGATTTCTCAAGTTGTTTGTTTCAAGAAATGAGGCATTTGGCCTCAAAAAATAAAACGCAAGAGAGGCATCTGACATGGAAGATTTTTAGTGCCATAAAATATTCTGGGAGAGAAGGCGGCAGATTCTTTCAGGAAGCTGAGCAAGGTTAGGGCTTGGGAGGGGAGGCCACCAAGGAAGGCTCTGCAGAGGAAGGCAATTGCAAATCACCTCTGCTTCTCACTTGCTCCTTGGAAAGCCCCCCTTTGCTAAAGGGGTTGCCATAAGTGGGTTGAAATTCTGACAGTGCTTACATATTCCTCGCCTGTGAGATAGTCTGTTTAAAATTGGGCTAGCTTCGATCTAGCAGGTTCCTCCCCCATTTCACAGTTCTCTTGTGCAGAATGCCGAGGCTCAGCTACACATCAGCTAGGAATGCTTCCCACACTCTCCTTATCCAAATGCTCCCCAGAGTCCAAACAACCCGGTCTTCTATCCAAAGAGGGAATCGATGAAAGAGGAATCCTCCGTTGTTCTACTCTAGTTGTTTCCCCAGTTTCTGCACACAGCTCTATATCCTATATGTCAATCTGAAACAACATTCAATTTTCCATTTGTGCATTGCAACTGTAGCTTAGATGTGCATGGATAAGACGCTGCACAAGAAAGAGCAAAAGTCCTGGACATGATCTATGATATTCATCAGGATGCTTTGTATTGGTTTTTATTGACGCTGCATGCACTCCCATGCATTGGTGAGAGACCTACAAGATCTTGACAGGGCCCACCTGCATTTTTTTTGGGCAAGGTTTCTGATTTTTCTTGGGTGGGGTCCCAACCTGAGAGCTTCCAACCTCATGCTGCTATATTTCAAAATTCATTTTAGGAATGCATTAACCTGGGAATTAAGGGAGGGAAGCGCAGTACACAACCAAAGCCAGGACTAAGGCAGGATTGGAGCAGAAGAGATGTTTCCTCTCTCTTTGTGACCTCCATGAAGACAAAAGGTTGCTGCGATCATGCAAAGTTGTGGTGGTCAAGTAGAGACTGCCTCCATAAAACCAACTCCCTCACAGGGCTGTGAGCATACTGACTTCAACCTCACTCTGTGGGTCTCTCTTTCCTTTTCATTCATTACCTCCTACAGGAAGTTATACCAACATACTTTCCCATCTTACAGTATTTTGACATCTGGAGTAGAACACAAACCCCAATTCAGATGGGCAAAGGGCTTACTGTTACACGTTGTTGGAATCCTTTATTCAGCAACAAAGGAGAAGCCTTTTAAGTTTTAAAATGAAAATTTGAACACAGTGGTGTTCGATTGTTATTCACACACCTAGGCTACAACTGCAAGCACAACACACCTGTGTGTTTTCCTTATGTAATGCACAATATGCATTGCCAAGCCAGCAAAATCCTCAACAACTGGGAATACAGCAGCACAATACAGGACACGTGATTTTTTGCAACTGCTCAACTGTTCTTTGGGAACTGCAATTTTTTCCCTTGAATTGCACATTTTGTGTCTGGCTGCAAACAGATATGATTTCCTGGTAATCCTGGGCAGCAGTAGCTATCTTTTATTTGCTCTATCGTTTTTCTGGGGATACCGAAGAAACTCCTGAGTTATCTTCTTTAGTCCTTTTAGATGCCCGTGTGCTCCACCCTTTTTAGAACTTATAAGAAGAACTGCTGTGAGAAGAGAATCCCTAAACTCCAAAACAAAAGTTCTAATCAACATCGCTGCGATATTTCCGCCAGCTTTGTGAAGCAGAAACCTAGCTCAGAAGATTTTCAGAAGATCGGGTTGGTCCAGAAGGTTTCTGGAACAAATGGCATCAACCCCATAACACAGTGGGACACTTCTGAACCTACATGTTGTAGCATCATGTGAACGATATGTGTGTCTGACACTGAATCAAACCAGTGGCTCTCCAAAGCTTCAAGCTAGGGTCTTTCCCTCCCCTTCTACCTCACAAAGCCTTCTTACTAGAAGGTGCTGGGAATTGAACCTGGGACTTTCTGCACGCCAAGAGTCGATGCTCTGTCTTCTGGAGCCAAAACCCTCCCCACATATTGAAGAAGAAAGAGTCTGGATTTATATCCCCCTTTCTCTCCTGTAGGAGACTCAAAGGGGCTTACAAACTCCTTGTCCTCCCCTCACAACAAAACACCCTGTGAGGAGGTAGGTGGTGCTGAGAGAGCTCTGAAAGCTGTGGACTTGCCCAAGGTCACCCATGTGGCCAGCTATGTGTTGGGAGTGCACAGGCTAATCTAAGCATTCCCCAGATAAGCCTCCACAGCCTGAAGCGGCAGAGTGGGGAATCAGGACCTGAGTCTCAGATTAGAGTACACCTGCTCTTAACGAACACTACGCCACTGCTGCTCCTGAGACCATTGCCAGCCACCGCACCCCCATTTCCAGAGACTCTCATTCCAGGTGGCTAGACTGTAGAATGTGTTCCATGCACTCAGCATTCCTTTCTGGAGTTTGGGCAAAGCAAGAATTAGCTCATTCCTGGGAGCTACCAAATCTTTCATATAGTGGAACCCTGTGGTGTAGTGGTTAAGAACAGTGGATCCTAATCTGGAGAACTGGGTTTGATTCCCCACTCCTCCACATGAAGCCGGCAGACTCTAATCTGCTCCAACCAGGTTTTGTTTCTCTCTTCCTTTTTTTCTTCTCTTCCTCCTTTCTTCTACATCCACACTCTTCCTCTTCTTCTACATTATTTGGATACAGATTCTTTGGAGTTGTTTCTTATAGCTATTGTGGATAAGGCTTTGGAATGGAGGAGGTGGTTTTTGTTTTACTAGTACAAGAGAAATTCTCTGTGAGTGATCCAAATAAAGGAGTGGAAAGTGAATCGTTGATGGATTAAGTTAGATATAAACGATCACTCATCATCCCACTCACAAGAGATAGGGCTATTTGTACCAGGTACCGCCCGCCGGATAAAAGGTTATGAAAAGAGGTGCAGCGCTTTTAAAAGGTGTGATTCCTGACAAGAGTTATGACGCCCAGAGCTTTTAGCTGTAGTGGAAAGTACTTTTTTTTTTACCAGCTCTAGCAATTTATTCTAGCACAACCCTGGTAAAATAATTTTAAAAATCCGCTATTAATCCTATTTGTTATGCAGCTAGTTCCTAAGCTCTCAGCCAACTGGTCTGAGGGCCCGACCTTCTCAAGCGCCTAATATATGATAATGAAGAGAAGGCGGCATTAATTCCCGTATTCCCAGAGATTCTTTGAGAGAATAATATCCAATTGTCTGTGCTGAATTGCCCAGCCTCTCTCTGGACTTCGGTGGTAACTGAATAAAGCACAGCCAATAAAAACCACGATTATGGAGATGGATGTGGTTTGGGAGAGCAGAAATTACTCCGTTAGTGTCAACTGAGTCTTCAAAAAGAATCACCCCTGATATCTTCCATTTGAGGAGCAAAAGGGGTAGAGGGAACATTTTATAAAGCCAATTCTTCTTACTGTTGGTAAATGCTCTCAGGACAGAAGAACAGCCTCTGCTCCATTACAGATTCACGCTTAGGGGAATTGGTGGCTGTTCAGACCCGTTTTCTTTTGTGAGGCATTCTCTCCGAACTATCTAGCCCTAAGAAAAGTGAGACAAAGACTTCTGTTAGCAGAACCACTTTTAGCTCTATGCCTCTTGGGTCTCCAAGTTCAGCCTGGTTTTTGGCATCCCTTCACCATGTCAAATTGAGGAGATCGGCTCATCACAGACTTGCCTCTGTGGGACCTCCCTGGTCAGAAGCAATCCATCTCTGGGTACTAGAATCCCATGGCCAAATAAAGGCAGGGCAATCACTACCATCATTAAAAGTTGCCAAGTTATCATTGGCTGGTTGTCAT
Source organism: Sphaerodactylus townsendi (assembly GCF_021028975.2). Taxonomy (NCBI): domain Eukaryota; kingdom Metazoa; phylum Chordata; class Lepidosauria; order Squamata; family Sphaerodactylidae; genus Sphaerodactylus; species Sphaerodactylus townsendi. Next base: position 150,019,375 of record NC_059428.1, read on the forward strand.
GAAGTGACAAAATGGTAGAAGAGATGGGCTTTGGACAGAGCCAAGCAAGTTTTAAAGTATCATGCACTTGCCAGATTTCGTGCGAGAGGCCTTGGGAAAGTCCCCTCAACCCTTGAGGACCAATGAACTACCCGTTTACTCACCGATCTCCAAATGCATGGTGTATATAATAATGTGCCATTTTTCTAATGATAACCCACTTTGACATGGAAAACGTCAACTGTACCTGGATTGAACTACCCACTAAGACACAGGATACAAATGAATGTGTTCCTTCGAATGCTATGGGGTGGCTTATGAAGTCATGTTTATTTCAGCTACATAAGTAGGCAAGAACCACTTTCCTGGTTCTCATCAAGGATCCCTCATCTGGATTAAGTCCAATGAACTAGAAGCAAAGCATTTCCGGCTGGGTAAGCCCTTTGTTTCTGCTCCACAGAAAGGAACAGTTCTTTTTTTTTCAACCCATGCTCTTATCTTACGAATGATTGAAAATCTCATGTAACGATCGGAACCTAGATGTTTGAATTTGCAAAGATATAAATGAGTGCAATACAATACATTGAGGCTTGTTCTTCAAATCCTGTGTGTGTGTGTGTGTGTGTGTGTGTGTGTGTGTGTGCGATAGATGCGTTCGTGTAGAAACTCGCAAATTCTACAAAGTCAAAGTTCACCCCTTCATTGAAAGAGTCTTATGCAATCAGTTCTGGAACCTAGAAATGTTAGCTTACTATATGGAATGTTACGGCCGTCCGTCCGCATTGAGCTTGAGGGGATCAGTTTTCAGCTGTTAGAGAAACTCTGTTGCCCAACTTCTACCCCATCGTCTACTTCCAAGGACCTGGAGGCCCTCCCCCTTCCTCCGTTTCTCCCCACATCAGCCCTTTGAGGGTAGGGCAGGCTAACATTCAGTGATGGCTGAATTTCCCAGAAGCCAGATTAATTTTTCCAAGTTGGGAGGCTTGAACCCAGAGTGTTTTGCTTTGCTTCCCGAACAAAAGGGAGGCCACCAAATACCTGATATATTTTTTGTTCATGAAACACACAGAAGAAGAAGGCATCTCTGGAGGACTCTGAAGGACCACGGCCAGACCTTTCCAAAATGGAGGCTGAACACAGCAGCTTTCCAACTTGTGTCTGCGACAAAATGGGGCGCTTTGTTTAGAAGTGCAAACTTTTTCTCAATACTCGAGATTAATCTTTGGTTCGGGAAAAGGGCAAAGAACCAGGCACCAACGATGGCACTTATTAACCTTGGTTCTTACCGGCGGCTTGAGTGGACATGGACAAAATGACCCACTCAGCTCTTGCCCCGAGCTTAGTTTTTATAGGGAACAAGAGAATCACGCTAACAGCAGATTCCTACCTCGTCTCCTCGGCTAAGCGGCACTCTGCTATCTGTTCGAGGATGTTGCACAAGGTCGGCTTTTATGGCACATGACACGCCCGCTCAGAAAGCATGCATTACGGCGGGCTCTTCGACTTCATGCCTCGGTCCACACAGCTCATGAAAGCTTATGCCTTTACCAAACAGAAATAACAGCCAATTAGGTAAAAGATAATGGGTAGAAGTGGTAGAAAGGAGCCATCCTGCCTCACTTGGCGGGTCCAAAGACAGGGGCAACCAACAGAGAAGAGAAAATGATAAACTTGTCTAGAGGCACTGAAGCCATAGTACACAGAGAAAGAGAGAGAGAGAGAGAGAGAGAGCTGGCAGAAAAAAAGTACATAGGAGTGGTAATTTGCTTGACCCTGGGAGGCTTGCAAAACAGTTTTAGTGTCATTTCGAAGCTTTCGGCGCTATACCTCCTCATCCCACAATGACCCGAACCATCATGGGCAAGAAATTACGGAGACCAAAGAAAAGCTCACCCACCAGCTGGTATGATGTGTCTCTTTGTATTTAAAAAAAAAGAAATCATTAAAAATATACATTTTTTAAAAAAACCAAAACTGTTTTTGAATTGTGTTAACAACATGAACATTTTTTAAAAAAACCAAAAACCCCGGAGCCATGCAGGAACAGCATAGTGTGGCGGACATGGCAGAGAGGTGAGGTGGCGGCAGGGGGGGGAGGTTTATTGGTTTCTTCTGTGTGGAAGGGCACCTTTGAAAACCAAATAAGGGGATGTTCAAACCCGCGAGGCCCCACCAGTTCCTAAATGTCACCGCTTTTGTTCAAAAGGCCCTCTTTTGCTTGGCTGCCTTGTGTGAGCGTGTGTGTTGATGTGTGTGTGTGTGTGTTTCTTTTGGATTTTACAATGGACATTTGGCTTTACATGCAATCTACAAAGGGAGGACTCAGAGAAGAAGCTTGATAAAGAGCAAAATGCCCCCAACTGCTTCAACCCAAACGCCATCCACAGCGCTTTTTGAGCCGACTTCGTCTTACAGGTACCCCCCGGAGATGGGGGGGATTGTTTTTCTTTTAAGGAACACAACAAGCTTCGCTGGAACAGAACAGAAGCGAAGAGCAAGAGATGAGTTTTGATCAAAAAAATCCGACCATGTGAATTACGAACCTACTTGCAGGCGTGAGGAGAGACAGGACGTTCAGACAAAGCCTGCATTCGGCTGGTGGTGGAAAGGTAGCAGATGGAAGCAAGGAGAAGGGGAAATGGAGGCTGGAACAACCGTTCTTTAAACGTCTCCCCTGCCCCCCCCCTCGGGCCCGGCACAGACACACACTTCGTGTTTTTTCTTCTGAGGGGATGAAATGGGCGAGGGAAGAAGGTCTTCTTGAGAGAGATGCCACTCTTCGCCTCTCTGCTTTGCATCGTAAATAACAGCACTACCTATCCACAGGTGTGGGGATTCGTCTCCTCGCTTCGAGGGAAGGAAGAAGGAGAAATGCGAGGCAGGGGAAAAAAAACCAATAACAGCTGCTTTTCCAAATCAGTGTTACAAAAGCATTTTTTCGTGTCTTAAAAAAAGAGAGAAAAGAACAAAGAACACTCCTTTAAATCATATATCCGCCAACGCGGTCCAACGTATTGTTACAAATTAATCCCAGTTCTCGGAGCTGTTCGTGAGCGGTGTGTGTTTTTTTCTTCCTTTTTTTGTAGAAAAAAATAAAATAAAAGCAAGTTCTCCCAGTTAAGCTTCCGTGTGATTAAAGAGTTGATTGTCTTGGGGAAAATACACATTCCACATTTACATCCATTCTGCACCCTGATAAGAGAAATTTAGCCACAGTTCACTGCATCTAACAAAGCGTACAGTCTTCGGATTGGGCGGTGGCGGCTGTTCCCCGGCTTGGCAGGAGTTGTTGTCTTGAGTATTGAGTGCGTCTGTTGTTGTTCTCTTACGTGTCAGATCGAAGAGGGAGAAACCTGTCACTGGAGTCCGTGAGCCGCAAAGGGGCTCAAGGCTGACTGCCAGCAGCCGAGGGGAGTGTAAACCCCTCCGAAGCTCTGATGTCGTGACAGCAGTCTGGAAATAAGGCTCTGCACTTCCGCCATACTTGCACTCCTGCGTACCTATACGGCACCCGGGTGCTTGGCAAACCTTTCGCTGGCACGTTTCCAACGAGTTGTAGTAGGTGGGGTCGCTCATGTATAATAGCCCACGAGCGAAAGTGCTTTGGCAGTTCATCTTCGTATTAGTCCGAATCAAGTCGCCTGCGGGAGAAAAATAAAGGCCTGCTAAGAATCCTTTATGATGCGGATGTTATTTTCCACTGCACTGTCCTTAGAGACCCAACCCCACTGCTCATTGTAAGGATGGCAAAATTATAGTCTCCCCCTTTTTAGAAAATCCTGGAGTAGAAGAGACCACAGGCTCTTCCAAAGTTGAATAGGGTCTTGCCCACAGAAAGGAAGATTCTCCCTGAGTGATTTAACCAAAGCCTCCCTTCCTTATAATCCTGGCACCCATCAGTTTCCAGTCCTGTTTGGTTTGGGGAAGAGCTAACTGGTGGCAGCAGAAATGAAAGATGCTGGTTTAATTCCACTTCCAAAGGACTTCCAAATTCCACTTCAGAATTACCTATAGATTATTCCTTGCCAAGCCAACAAACTAGAAGCTCTTCCAAGCTCAGGAAAATAAGGATGCCTGCATCTTCGTGAAGAAGAAGAGTTGGATTTGTATCCCCCCTTTCTCTCCTACAGGAGACTCAAAGGGGCATGACAAACTCCCTTCCCCTTCCCCAGCTATCAATATTAAACACCCTGTGAAGTGGTAGGTGGGGCTGAGAGAGCTCCATAGAGGCTGTGACCAGCCCAAGGACACCTCCAGCTGGCGTGTGTTGGAGAGCACACGCTAATCTGAATTCCCCAGAGAAGCCTCCGCAGCTCGAGGCAGCAGAGCTGGGAATCCCGAACCCGATTTCCTCCAGATTAGAGTACCCCTGCTGTTATACCACTACGCCACTGCTGCCATGCAGGCAGCATACAGTGGTTACACTGTGGAGAAGCCTTGGCAGCACCGCTTGTCAATCTGCTGGTAGGAGTTCACTTTGAATCGCCATCCCCCCCCCCCTTTCTTTCACCATTCGCTGGCTTTGGGATTTCATGCCCAAGATTGGAAGGAAAGTGATGCCATTGCGCACAGACCAGACACCACAGCACATGGAGGTCCTGCACTAGGCATCACTGGATTAAGGTTTCTGTAGGGTTTGCTGACTAACACATTACCCTGATGTGAATGCAGTGGTGGGATTCATCCGGTTGCAGCACCACCCGACAGAACCAGTTGCTAAAATGGTGCTTGCAAACAACCTGTTGTTAAATTATGCTGAATTCCACCACTGTGGTGGGCTCTGGTCCATGCTAGCCTCGATCTCATCATTCAATTGTTATAGGAACCGTGGAGGCAGGGATTTTGAAGCCCTGGCTAGTACTCGGATGATGGGAGACCACCGGGGAACACCAGGGTTGAGTGTGCCGAGAAAGGATAATGTGCTAATCTTGGGCCTTTAGGGAAAAAAACCTGCAGGGTTGCCAAAAGTTGGCTGCTAACTTGATAGCGCCTTCCACCACAAGAAGGCTTATCAGCTCATCCCAGTCATGCTGGTTTAAAAGCTTTTGGGGAGGGGTCTGTGGCTCGGTGGTGTCGCGGAAGGGTTCCAGGGTTCAACCCCCTGGCACTCCAGCTGAAAAAGGCCAGGCATTGGTTTGGAGAAAGACCTCAGCCTGGAATGCTGCTGCCAGTCAATACCGACTCTCATGGGCCAACAGTCTGATTCAGTATAAGGTGCTTTGTGTGTACCTCAAGTGGGAGCTCTCCTGGAATGACAACTTTGTCACCAGACAACACAGAATCAACTCCCCTTGGAGCAGAAAATGTGGCTGCTTCTTTGGCAATATGCCCTGCTGAGGTCACTCCTCCCTCTCCCAAACACCAGTGTGGTGTAGTGGTTAAGAAGCAGGTGCACTCTAATGCTGGAGGAACTCCAGGTTTGGTTCCCCGTTCTGCCACTTGGAGCTGTGGAGACTTATCTGAGGGAAGCGAGATGTGTTTCCACACTCCTAAGCCATTTCTGCTAGGTAGACCTTGGAGCTAGTCCCACTTGAGTTCTTCAGGAGTTCTCTCAGCCCCACCCACCTCACAGGGTGTTTGTTGTTGGAGTGGGGGGAAGGGGAAGGAGATTGTAAAGCTCCCTTTGAGTTCCTCACTTACAGGTGAGAAAGGAGGGATATAAATCCAAATTCTTCTTCTACCACCTGTCATGCCTGAGAGCCATTCTCCAGCCTGGCATCCTCGTACATCCACTCCAAGGTCACAGATGACTCTGCCATTATTATCGCCTCGAGGCTATGCGGAGGCCTCCCCCTGCTTTCATGTAACTAGTGATAAAAGCTTTTATGCTATGCTGCTACCAAACTGCTTATGTAAAACCAACTGCAATTTTTGACACTACAGCGCTGGATATAGATAGCAACCATATCCTTTCTAAATCCTGTACTTCTATCTGTGTCCATCTGTATTTTACCCTTTGTTATGACAATAACAAAGGTTTTGTATTGGACTAGTGAAGAGAGCTTAGAACATCTTCATTCTTATCTGCCTTTCTCTGAGGGAGTGCACTGTCTGCCCCTTAGCAATGCCTCTGTTCCCACCGTCCTTTCAAATGTTGATATTATGGGAGAATGCGAGGGGGGGGGGTGATGGGTTGAACAACTTTCATGGTAATTTACAGGTGTATACCGAGGTCAAGAGAGCCAAACTCTTTAGTTTTGGCAATCTGAGCCTTGGGCTGACACGCAATTCCAATAAAAGCTCTTGAACCCTTCTTGAGAGTTTCGATTTTGATGACTGGAGTAACAGACCCCTGACACACCACCTTTCCGCTTAGAGGTCCAACACCTGAATCTTCAGGAATTTCTCAATCCATAGTTGGTCACTCTGCACTTCTCCTAAAAACATGGCCTGCTTCACGGCCACCAGAAGAACAACAGTAGGTCCAGCAGCCGTGAGACAGAGTTAGGGAAGAGGTACAACCCAGACATTAGGATGACAAAACACGCCAGGCTTTCCTTGCGGAAAGTGTGAACACGAGAATGCAGTGCTGGGTGGGTTGGCAATGCGGCTTCCCCGTGGCACCAGGCAGCTGCAGACTACCCCGAAGACACTCCAAGCAGTAGTTCCCTCCGCCGCCCTCCTCCCATTATTACTCAAATTGCCTCTAACACAGGGTTACGTTTTAGAGTGGCCATGTTATTTTTAATGATTCAAAACTATTGATGGAATGGAAATGCTGCAGAGCCATTTTTCTTCTCCGCTGCGTGGCAGGATCCTTTGTCGCTGACTGCCGGTTGGTTACCCGAGGCAACAGCAGCAGTCCAGCGTTTGATTCAGGACGCACCGTTAGATTAGAAATTGACAAGCCAAGGTGCTCCCGAGCTTGCAGAAGCCAGAGAAAGAAAAGCAGAGAAAATGCCTGACGAGATTCCTAAAGCATTTTATTGGTGGCGAGATGAAAGAAACAAACGCCTGTTAGTGGGCAACTTCGGGGACTGGGGGGCTAATTTAGTTTTAAAGCCAGCATTACAGGGAATTTGAAAACAGTTGTGCCTGTCAGATTTCTTTGACAATGGTTGAGAAGGAAGGAGCGGTATACCTCTTAGTTATAATCTTAGCAGTGGAGGGCTGAGGCCCGTATATATCCAAGTTCCTTCAAAAAAAGTCTGCAATATAAATAGGTACTATCTCTTTTTTATCTGCCTGAAAAAAGTCATCTTGTACCGCTTCTCGGTCTCTTGCATCCTTGCTTTGCCCAGTTTCCAGCCATCTCTTCCTCCAGATTGGTTATACAACTTCACAAGTACAGCAATAAACAAGTGGGTACCCACGAAGTTGCTTTCAGCCTGGCAGCCCATTTTGGAACGGCAACCTCCTCCCCATTCCCTCAAAATTTCAAAAGTGACGCGCGGGCTCAACCAGACGAGGGAATCCTGACCCAGGGCTCTTCCTCGAAAGCATGGGGCTGAAGCCAGAAAAATGAGAAGAGGTAGCGAGCTGGCACATGGTGTGTTCCTCCGCGAGAATAAGTGACGGAAAGTTTTAGGGGAAGCACAACTCATCACTGCTGCAGTTGTGGAGGACAGCCCAGCATTCAAATCAGGAGAAGAGAATAAGTTTGAGCCAGCGTGGTGCCAAGTGGTTAAGAGCAGGCGCCTCCTAATCTGCAGGAACCGGGTTTGATTTCTCACTCTGCCCACTTTGAGCTGTGGAGGCTTATCAGGGGAACCAGATTAGCTTGTGCACTCCAACACACGCCAGCTTCTGGTGACCTTGGGCTAGTCACAGTTCTTCTTGAGCTCTCTCAGCCCCACCCTACCTCACAGGGTGTTTGTTGTGATGGTGGATGGGAAGGGGAAAGGTGTTTGTAAGCCGCTTCTTGAGGTCTCCCCTTACAGGAGAGAGGGGGGGGGATATAAAGTCCAAACTCTTCTCCTTCTTCTTCTTTTGACAAATAAAGCCATGCCATACCAAAACCCTTTTCCTGGGATGATCACAAGAACGGGCAGCCAATCCAGCTACCTCTGTTGGGGGGTGCATTACTAATTACCCCTGAATCCTAACCAGCAGAAACAAGACCCAGTAAAGTATGACCCGACAATCAAAGGTCATAAAGGAACGTGGATGCTAGACTTGCTTTCCACCTAGGCGAAGAGTCTTTGCCTTTAGCCTAAAGCCGTCAATTCCCTTATGCGTTCAGAAGCGCCTGGGCCGTACATGCTGTGACATCAAGGGCAATGAAAACGGAGTAAGAAGTGCCCGGATAGACTCTCGTGATCTCTGTCTACTTATCAGGTGGCCCCAGGCAGGAGACGGCCATTATGTGCTATCAGAAGTCGGCGTGCAGAGCTGGCTGACGTGAATCACGCAAAAAAAAAAAAAGGAAAGGCGTGGCTGAATCCATATTTATGCCCAAGCGCTACCCTGCTAAGTTAGCAGGTTTAATAACCTGGCTGTCAATGGAGAGAGGAGCCGGAGCCGCTGCGGATGTAATTCTCAAGATAATAATGTGAAGGGCACATCCACGAGAGACGTGGCTTTCCTAGCGAATGGGTCACAAGGGCGACCTGCAAAGTGGCAGAGCTGCTCCAGGTAATTAAGAGGAGGTGAAAGGCAGATAATCGCAGAGGGGAGCCTGGCAGATCACGGTCTGCGGACCCCGACAGCGGCCACCTCCTCCCAGTCCCTTCAAGGACTGTGCTTCACCCTTGGATGCTTCTTCTTCTTCCCCTGAAAGAGTCCGAAGCTTACAATATTTCAGGGTCCGCTGCTTTCTTTTCCTGTTGCCCAGTCAGATTTTGTCAGGAGCTGCTGCAGCTCAAAACAAACATTCCCCTTCCCGCACGCCTGCCCCAAGCAAGTCTAAATCAGGCTTCCATATTCTTGGCTTGCTATTGGCTCTGGTGATGACCAACAGGCTGGCAATGAAACAATGTGAACTAAGATGGACAGATGACACCCCCCCCCCCCCGCCAAGCTTTCTGTGTACAGAATCATTTCAGGAAAAGTCACTGAGGTGTTTTAATATGCCACAGGCTTCTTCCACAGCTATGCTTCTGGAAATATTTCCACTCTTGTATCTTCTGTTTGTCCCCGAGAAGAAGTTGGATTTATATTTTCCCCTTTCTTCTCCTGTAGGAGACCCAAACAGGCTTTCAAACTCCTTTCCCTTCCCCTCCCCACAACAGACACCCTGTGAGGTGGTGGGGCTGAGAGAGCGCCGAAGAACTGCGACTCGCTCAAGGTCACCCTGCTGACATGTGTTGGATGCGTACAGGCTAATCGGAATTCTTCAGATAAGCCTCCGCAGCTCAAGCAGCAGGGAGGACGTGGGCATGGGCAGATGTTGAGGGAAAGAATCTCAACAGGAAAAGTGATGCTTCTCTCAATATGGCAAGTGTACCGCAATCCAAGGGGAAGCCAGTGTGGTGTAGTACTTAAAGAGTGGCAGACTCTAATCTGGAGAACCAGGGTTCGGATTCCCCCCTCCTCCACAATAAAGCTTAAGCTGGGCGGCCTGGGGTCAGTCACTGCTCTTCTCCTAACTCTCTCAGCCCACCCCAATGGCAAACCACCCCCAAACATCTTTTGCCTTGAAAAACCTGTGAGGTCATCATCAATGAGTCAGCTTCGACTTTGATGGCGGACACACGATGTGATCCCAAGTTTCTCTTTCTTAAAGCCAAAGCGACATGGGATGCTGGACATCCATAAATGACACACCCTCCTCCAGGGGCATACCGCCCAGGGGGACGTTTGGGGCCAAATGTCCTCGGGTTGCAGTTCTTTAATCACGTGGGGGGCATGGAAAATCGCCTCCCCCCCCCTTCCCTGATGACCTGGTGCAAAAAAAAAGTTTGGTTGTGGTGAGGGAGGACGGCTAAGGCCCATATGGGGGAAGGGGGAGGGAAGGAAAACTCAGATTTTGCAATGGGCTGATTTTCCCTAGATATTCCTGTGCCCTTCACACCAATAACACACAAAACAGAGCTGCAGAAAACACTGTTGCTTGTGTTGCCTCTCCTGACAAATTGGCCCATACATCTGCCTCAAGTCTGGTTTGAGGAGGAAAAAAATGTGTTATTTGTCTTTTGTCCCATTGGGACAGAAAAGAACACTACAGAGGGATCCAGGGAGGGTCAAGTTAACCCATGCCCCCCCCCCCCCTTACCACTGTGGCCCTGATCCATCATCATCATCACATACACACAGTTACTTTATGCAGCTAACTTGCGTGTCTGGAGATTTAACTTCCTGTCCCCAGCACCAAATGCAGTTTCCTCTAAAACGTAATGGGAATATTGGACCCATTCAGGTGGGAGGATGAGCTGAAAAATCAAACCAGCTACAATATCTTTCATCTCGGTGAGCTGAGAGCAGTTATTGGATAAAAAGGCTACTCTTCTGAACATCGCTGGTATCAGAAGCACAGGAAGACACGCTGTATCCTGGAAGCCACAGACCCCAATGCTATACTCGGGTCAGTTCTGTGACAAGAAGAACTTTTCAAATTAAATCTCGAAGCTGAGAGGGGTCAAGCGGAGTTGGCAAACGGCCTGACCTGTCAGGGCTTTCTCTTTAAGAGTTTCAGCGTGGGAGCTGAAGAGTCGGGGAGCAGGAGGAGAAAGTTCCTCTAATCAACATGTCTCTGACATTCACTGTGATGGATTGTATTTGCCGCCTGGCTGTGGCGTGGCATTTCAGATGCAGAGATGCACCCGTGCATTGTTTGCGGGAGGGAGGGGGTCAGCTGGTTTGACAATATGAGGTTTTCAAGATAATATTGTGTTGCCACAGGTTCCCCCCAAAAATGGATTGGAGTCAGGGAAGGTAAGCAGACCGCTGTGGAGAGTCGGAGCTTGGAGATTAAAATGTTCGAAGATGCCATGTTAGGCCACCGCTCCAACCACAGTTAGAAAGCTAGTTCTCTAGGGCTCAAGCAGGGAAAAGGTCAATTTCTAATTTCAAAAGAGGTGATAATCTAATTCGCTGCTCAAAAAAAAAAAAAATCCCTACAGAAAAATGATATGACCAACTATAACCCTGTCTGTAATCTGACAGTCTGGGGCAATACCACGCTAGAAAGCGGTAGCAAACCAACTGGCGGATTTTCTTGGGTGACTCATCTGTTTTAGACTTTTGGACCAGGTGATGGGATGGAGACAACTCAGTATGCCCTTCCTCTCATTGGAAGAACCACCCTTGAGTTAAGTGCTTCGCATCAGCTTTTTTCTACAAGAAAACAGCAGGGACGGAAGAGGAAAAAATTCCCCCTCCATCTCCCCACGCCATCTCTCCTCTATGATAAAGAAGAGTTTGGATTTTATATCCCCCCTTTCTCTCCTGAAAGGAGACTCAAGGTAGCTTACAAGCTCCTTTCTCCCTTCCTCCCCCCACAACAGACACCTTATGAGGTAGGTGGGGCTGAGAGAGCTTTGAGAGAACTGGGACTAGCCCAAGGTCACCTAGCAGAAAATGTAGGAGCAGGAAACACATCTGCCTCCCCAGATAAGACTCCACAGCTCAAGTGGCAGAGCAGGGAATCAAACCCGGTTCTCCAGATTAGACTGCAACTGCGTTTCCAACCACTACACCACACTGGCTCTCCTCCATCTTGGCAGCTACATTTGCAAAAGTTAAAAAAAGAAGTCTGAAATAAAGACGGAAGGAACTGTGATATGCACTCAGCGCCAGCCACTGACCCTCCTGGCTAGGTGTGCTCCCCAGAACCATGTGGGTATTGCCTGCCGTTATGCTTCACCTCTGATTCTGACCCATCCAAAGGCTTCTCACTGAGGGCCATCACGCTTTCAGCCAGCACCAAGTTCCATTATACTTGTGCCATAGATGTCCTCGCCAGAATAGTGTAATCCTCCTCCTGGGCTCGGGCTAGGAGCGTGGGATCTATGGGTAAAGAAAAATTAAACGAGGAATGTTGCTGCTGCTTCGTTTTATCAGAGGGAACACTTGTACTGTAATCTTTTTTTATGCTGTAGGAGAGAAAAAAACCCAAGCTCCCTCAGAGGTATTTGCAGTTCAGCTCTTCTTTGGCTAAGATACCAAACCCTGGCTGCGAGGGGATGAAGAACCCAGATCCTCACAACTCATTTTTGCAAACGTGCATTTTCTAACCTTCCTACTAGCAAGGAGAAGTTTAAATACCTCGAGACTAATAAACACACCAGATGCAAAGCAGAAGGTAAAAAAAAGAAGCTGAAATATTTTTCTTCTTCACGGTTCACTGGGTTTTCTATATTATCGTAAGGTTGCTGTCTGAAGCACAGACGGAGGGTCGGATGGTTTCAGAGGTGAGCCGTGCTGGTCTGCGGTCGAAGAGATTGATTCAAGTCCAGTGGCACCTGAGAGACTAACACGGTTTTCAAAGCTCTTGGCTACGGAAAGCTTTGATTTTCCAAAGCTTGGATTCTCGAAAGTTTGTACCCCGCAAAACTTGTGGGTCTCTCAGGTGCTACTGGGATTTCATCCAGGTCTAGATCGAGGGATGTAACTGTACCTCTCTATTCTGCATTGGTTAGACCTCACCTGGAAAATTGTGTGCAGTTCTCAGCACCGCAATTCAGGAAGCTGGAACGGGTCCAGAGGAGGGCAACCAAAATGGTCAAAGGTCTGGAAATTCATGCCCTATGAAGAGATACTTAGCGAGCTGGGGATGCTTACTTTGGTGAAGAGAAGGTGAAGAGGTGACATGATAGCCATGTTTAGATATTTGAAGAGATGTCATGTTGGGGAGGGAGCAAGCTTGTTTTCTGCAGCTCCAGAGACTAGGATCAAGAGTCATGGGTTCAAGGTGAAGAGGAAAAGAGATTCCACCTAAAAGCAGGAAAAACCTCCTGACAGTAAGGGCTGTTCAACAGTGGAATGAACTACCTAGAAATGTGGTAGAGTCTCCTTCTTTGGAGGTTTTTAAAGAGAGGCTGGATGGCCGTCTATCAGGAGTGCTTTGATTGTGTATTCCTGCATGGCAGTGGGTTGGACCTGATGGCCTTTGGTGTCTCTTCCAACTCTATGATTCTAACAGTGTTTGTTTAAAGGGCTACTAACAGTCAGAGACAACAGTCAGGAGAGGAGAAGGTCTGCAGACAGCTGGTGTAAGGAGCGAGGATGATTGTGATGGAATGGAGTTTGAGATGGACTGTAATCAAGGTGTGAGCTGGATGAGCGTGGAGTGCCAGGATTTCTCTCTCAAAGGATCTTTAAGGGGGCAGGCCCACTGGTTTGCCAAAGTCCCTCCTTGGCCTACATCTGGGAACACCTTGTAGCTAAAAAGCAAACATGTCAAGAATCCATGGGACGTCTCACTGCTTGGGAAGCAGGGAATTACAAGCATACAGAAAGTTTTGCAAAGTCACCAGACTTGGGTCTAGCTGTACTACTGCCAAGCAACCAGGCTATCAGACTCAAACTAGACCTTTATTAGGCATCAGAAAAGAAAATGTATAGTATGCGCCAGATAGGGTTTAACAGAATAATACAACTGGTAAAAAGAAAAAAAAAACTATCAGGAATATACAGACATCATTAATACAAGGAGGAAAGCCCAGACAATTATTTCAGGGTATTAACCAGGAAATTGGCCACCATTTCCAGTATCTCGGGGTCATGATTATTCAGGAGATAGTTCAGTTTGAAATTTGGAGAGACAAGACCTGCCAAAGTTGGAGCCTTCAGAAAAAAGCTAGGTCTAAAATCTGTAAATTTTAGGCAAGCAAGCAGAATATGCTCTAATGGCTCTACAGAGGTTGGGCAATGTGCGCATTGGTGTAAAGCATCTGGTGTAAAGATGTCATAACTCTCTCAGGAGATATAGCGAGAAGAAATGTGTTGGTTCTTGCTCTGGTGTTTGCCCATCTCAGCTTGGGGTCAAACAGTACGTTAGGTAATCGGCTGTCCTACATTTCCCAGGTAGGGTATCAAAGTAAAAGGGAGAACAGAGAGTCCTAGCTTTACCAATTAGGAGCTGATATTCCAGGCTGGAATCTTTTTGGGTGACTTTTATGTTCTGTTTATTTGGGGTGGTGGGGATTGCCGTACGAGGCGCACTTCTGACTTGTATAAAAGAACAAGGTGCTTTAACTGGTTGAGTTCCAAAAAGCCCAACTATCCCCAATTTATATTTTTGTTATTTCTTGAAAAATCCTGACTTTGCCCCAAGGGGCCCAAGATGTTGACCAAACCATCTCCCCTGCAGCTTTGGTTCTTCTAACTGCTCTATAAAACAGGTTTACTCTTTCAGAGTGAAGGTCCCAAGCAATGGCTGTCCTTGTCCAAAGATACGTTGCTGTTTCAGCCTGTTGTAGTTTGTTCTGGAGAGATGTTTTAATAAGCCTTTTTGTAAACTGTCCCTAGTCTTGGATGGGTTAGAAATCGGAATAAACAAGCACATCAAAACACACCACTTGATAGTAAGATTACCACGGGGGCTTTCTGCAGATTCTTTGCACGCCAGTGTTGTGTTTGGCTAGTTTCTAAGTGCCGACGGCCACCTCTCCCAGCACGACACAGAACAGGGCCGGCCGGCCGGCGCCTTCTTACCTCGTCCCGTTCTTCTTGGAGAAAGTGTTTTTGACGTTGAGGTGCCGGCTATTGAGCTCCAGGGCCGTGAAGCCCCCGTTATCCAGGTTGACAGACTCCTCCATGTTGGAGACATTTTTTCCTGGGGACAAACGGCGACAGAATGAACGCAGGCAAAAGCCCTGCCCTGGCTCTGCGTGGAGACAGAGAGAGAACCGCCATGTTCAGATAAATCGTCCTCCTTTCATCACGAGATCCATCTTATTTCTGCAACACGGTGTGTCACAGGAACAGTGCGGCACAACCAAAGCAACACATTTTATCAGCATTTCTCAGCAAATGGCCACAGCTAGTATTCCCCCGCTCCTGTTATTTTTCTGGTGTGTGGGAAGGAGGAAGGCAAGCTTGCTGGCCACATATGGATTTTTAAAAAAATCAGGCTGAGGAGTCTACAACAACATTTAAAGGAAACAAGATTAAGTCCCCTGATGCTCTCCCACCCCGGATTAGCAGCTTGGCCCCCTATACACCCTGAGAATACAGAGAAGATCACAGTGCTGGGCTTATTTATATTTTCTTGCAAGGAAAGCCGCATTGATTTCAGAGGGATTTGTTCCCGAGCGAGAAGGTTTTAGAAGTACAGCTGTGAGGCCTGACCCAAAAACCTTCCCCAGGTTCAATGTGTTTGTGTGTGTGTGTGTGTGTGTGGGGGGGGGGTTCCTTGTTCAAGCAGGAATAGGACAGTACCCTGAGGCAGCAGTTCCCAGCCTTTGGTGACTCACAAGTTCAAATGTACTTGGTCTGGTCACCCATCCAGGATTGTGGATTTCGGTTCTTTGGCCCCCTAGCAAACCATGACTTCAGAACCCACTGGGCTCAACATTCCATTTTCTACACACACACACCCCAACCACACGTTTTTGAGAAACCAACAGACACTGCACAAAGGGTGCAGCTGTTCCCACTGCGAATCCCAAGCAAGTGGCATTTCGACATTCACAGCCTCTGCATACAGAGATGATGTTCCAGCCTTTGACCATCCTCTCCTTCTCTGAACTGGGTTTGATTCCCCACTCCCCCTCCACCTGAGTGGCAGAGGCTTATCTGGTGAACCAGGTTTGTTTCCGCACTCCTACATTCCTGCTGGGTGACCTTGGGCTAGTCACAGTTCCCTCTGAACTCTCTCAGTCCTACCTGCCTCACAAGGTGTCTGTCGTGGGGAGAGGAAGGGAAAGAAACTTGTAAGCCACGTTGAATCTCCTTACAGGAGAGAACGGTGGGCTATAAATCCAAACTCTTCTCCTTCTCTGTGACTCCTAATCCCCTCCCCCTTCCCCAGGTCCTCACTCACTCTCAAGACCATCAGGACATATTTTACATTACCAACATGTAAATGCAGTGACAAAACAATATTGGCTAATGTATGACCCTGGATACCATTTCCAGGGAGAGACCTTGGTTTCCAAGATAGAACAGAGACCAATGGAAAGGGCAAGGGTGGCTGTTAGGGTGGCCAACCAGCCACCCCCTTGCAGGGGTTTCGTGACACACCTTTGAGTCCCAACCCATTCACATCCATAGCCAGAGATGCGAGGCCAAACACAGTGAGTTTTTGTGATGTATTTCTGCCTCTGCTTCTGTGGTCAGGATTATTGCAGGGCTGAGGGCGGAGAACCGGATCCCCGTGGCAAGGAAGAGATCAGGCTGTGAGGTGTAGGGGACAGGATGGCTGCTTCAGCAGTTTGAAAGAAGGATGCCAGCAGCTAGATAAAAGAGTCTGGGGAAGAACAAGATACAAATTCTGGACTGGTTCAAGTGGAAGGGCGGCATCCGAAATCCGCAGCAAAACACATTCATTCCTACGCGTCACTGTTAAAGGTGAAGACAGGGCAAGGGCGTGCCAAGCTCATTCGACAGATCTTATACCCAGCGTACTATTCGCTCAGGCGCGTAAGGGCCAGATAGCACACTTGGGATCCAAGACCAGCAGTGCAATCCTAAACATATAAACTGTATTTGGGGGATCCACAGTGGAATCCTAAACAGTGTTATATGCTTCTTGTAACTCTGCTATGACCACTGGAGTCAGTGAAGGTAGCATCCTTTCACGGACTTCTGTGACCTGATTGGACCCCATCAGAATATCCTGGACAGAATTTGCAACGATCAGCCACTAGAAGGCTTGGCGGTCTGACCTTTGCAACTCTGCAGACCAAAGGGCCTGTGGGCTGCGTACTGTGGTTGGCCACCTCCTGGGACCTGCAGTCCAAGCCAGCATGGTGTGGTGGTTAAGAAAAGAGGGATTCTAATCTGGGGAACCAGGTTTGATTCCCCACTCCTCCACCTGAATGGCAGAGGCTTATCTGTAAACCAAATGTGTTTCTGAACGCCTACATTCCTGCTGGGCGACCTTGGGCTAGTCACAGTTCTCTCTGAACTCTCTCAGCCCCACCTACATGATGTCTGTTGTGGGGAGAGGAAGGGAAATGAGTTTGTAAGCCACCTTGAGTCCCCTTACAGGAGAGAAAGGTGGGATATAAATCCAAACTCTTCTTCTTGTTCTTCAAAGATGGCAGGGTAAGGAAGTCTATTTATTTACAGTGGATGGCATTGGGCGGTTTTCCATTTGCTGAGTTTCTAGATAGTTTAGGCCTCTTACAGACTACATCATAAGAGGGTGGGGGATTTGACTGTCTGGCCGCCTCGCCATGCAGACCTTAAAGGGCTGGTGCTTGTTAGCTTTAAGGCTTTTCATGCGGTGCTCCACCAACCCAGAGGCCTTGGTCTGCTCTGAATCTCTTCCGCTTCAGGCAGGTCTTTTATCCCCAACTTCAATGGCAAAGTGGCATTAAGGCTTGGTGCGAACGGAGCTTGGTGCAGGTCAGGCCTGCCTTTTCATGCCTGTTCTCCAGACACAGAGCACAAGAAAGGAAGGAGAGATTTGTCTATACACCATGCACTGGCCTTGTAATAGCATTAGCTTGGTAAAATGCCGTGGCATTCGTATATTGCAAATCCCACAGGAGCGAAAACCTGATTTACTAACTTCTTGTTAGAAAATAATTTATACCGGGGGTGGGGGGGATATCCTTTCTTTGAAAGTTGAAGTCTTCCAAGACTTTCTGGGTAGGCCCCCCCCCCCCCCCCCACATTAAAAACAGCATCACAGAGGTATGTAACCAGCGCCTGCCAAATATTGATTTCGAGAACTGGGCTCTTGGCATCAAAGAGTTAACGCCACTGTCAAAGTCGCAGGCAGGTTTATTGAAGCGGCCTAGACGCCAGCACTTGAAAGGACTCGGATGCCTCGAGAGGAAAGGGCACAAAATTGATTCGAAAGGCTCCCTCGGCAGAGTTCAGGGTCTGAGCAATGAATATTTAAACACATCCTGCAAGAGACCAAAAGTCCCCTTTTCATAGCAGGGAGGAGGCAGCCGTGGAGGCTTTTGTAGGCATCCCCAAAGAGGGCCTTTGAAAAGCCAAAAGACTAAGAGTTTACAAGGGAGAACAGAAGTTATAAATGGAAATGTAGCCCTATAGCGGGTGGGCCCTGGAGCACCATGTAAGTTTAGAGTATGACCCTAAACGGAGCTACCGACAATGTCTACAAGGGAGTTAGAAGGGTGCCACTCGAACAGTCCAATCCTAAACAGACATACGTCAGGCAAAAGGGTATTTCCTTACATGGAACTGCCCAGAATGTCATTTTGAAAGGGTCGTGCAGGACGGCGAACAGGCACGTGGTGATGCAACCAGGCACAAGATCTGTTTTGTGGGCCGAGGGCTGTCTGGGATAAAGCAAAGACTCCTTTTGACACATCAGGGCTCACAACAACTTTCTGAATGTGTAAGTGACCGCTGGGCCTGAGCTCTGCAAAGCCAAGGCCAACAGATGGCACGGTGCAACTGAAATATTCAGAAGAGGGAAATGGTGACTCTTGGAGGCTGTCCTCCCTTCAGACAAGAGGTCTGAATACACGGAATACACTCACCCGTGTTGCAGTTTTTGTATTTTTTGGTCTGGCTGTGCAAGATGAGCGTGAACACCACGAGAAGGACGAGAATGAGGAGGCACAGGATCATGACAATCAGAAACCACCACTCTTCATAGAAAGGGGAGTCTAGCTGAGCTGCAAGAAAGGGACCGACAAAATATTGAGGGTTTATCGTGGAGACAAATGCTTCTCCGCCGTTCCCTCCCGTACCACACTCCCTGCCAACATTTCCTATAGGAAGCCGTTTTGGAGGCAGAAAAAGACAGGCAGGCAAAGGCATTTGTGAAGCTGGTCAAAAGGTGTCTCCCCGTATGAAGTTCGGCAGTAATTGCATCACCTTTCCTCCCCAAGGTACTGGGCCAGAGAAGCCAGCTGTTATTAGCCAGATGTAGGGACCACGTGCGGCTTTTCCTACACCAACTACAGAGCTACCAATATGCTTCTGAGCCCAATTCTAAGTGCTGGTTATTACCTATAAAGCTCCTCATGGCATTGTGGCAGGTCACCTGAAGGACTGATTAGCATGGTGGAGTCTTCTCCTCTGGAGGTTTTTAAACAGAGGCTGGGTGGCCATCTGTCAGGAGTGCTTTGACTATGTGTTCCTGCACTGCAGGGGGTTGGACTGGATGGCCCTTGGGGTCTCTTCCAAATCTATGATTCTAAACTTGCCCGTTTACTAAAATTATCTGGGAAGGGCTCTCTCTCCATCCCATCAGTACATCTGGTAGGGACCCCGGAGACAGCTTTCTCGATGCGGAGCCGAGACTTTGGAAAGCTTTTCCTACAAAACACCGGCTGGCTCCTCTCTTGCTCATCTTCCTCCGTCAGGTGAACATGTTTTAAACATCTAGAGTTTAACAAGCAGCAATTTAAGTTTTATAGGGGCGTTTTATTGTAGGCTTGATTTTTTTACAGTATGGTGTGATTATATTGCATTGTTAAGAGTTCTGCTGTTATTGCATTATATTGTATTTTGTAAGCTGCCTCAAAGAAGACTACGGAAAGGTAGGGTATAAATATTTTGATAAATAAGATAATATCAGACAGCAGCCACAAACATCTGTCGTGTCTTATAGAGGGCAGAAACAGGAGGCGAAAAGGATGTCCGAAGGTGCCGGAGAAGACTCCCTACAGCTGGCTCCAGCTCCAGCTGAAGGGGTGTCAAACTTGCAGCCCTCCAGATGTTCATGAACTACAATTCCCATCAGCCCTTGCCAGTATAGCCAATGCTCATGTTGGGAGGGACTGATGGGAATTGTAGTTCATGGACATCCGGAGGGGTGCGAGCTAGAGCCAAACAATCATCAAAACGACTGTAGCAAAGCTGAGCTTTAAAAGTCACCAATTTCCTCGAGAGTCGGCGTAATGAATTGCCAACCAACAGACAGGGGTCGTTCTGCAGAGCTTGGCCCCCTGATCCCTCCTGCTTCCCACAGAAAACGGCCAATTTGATTCAAGCATTAGACCATCAGAAAGCAGTGGTTTAAATAGCTGCACTCAGGCCAAGAACAAATAATTGAGCAATTTATTTGCAAGGAACTGCAGGTGCCCCCTGTGAAGCTACAAAATGTCAACTCAGGAATAATGCCCCTTTGGTTGAAGCCACAGGAAGGAAGACCCTGACTCTTTCTGAAGTTTGAGCTGCCCTCCAATTTGGAGGGGCTGGCTAGGCCAGGCCAGAGCAGGGACCCGAAGATAACTGTGGTGCTGATGGCATTTTATTTCCACTTCCAACGACATCCCTGCTAAATTGTGCGTCTCGCACCAGGAGCAAGGCAAGAAAAATTGAAATAGCAAGGAGCTGCCGGGCCCGCAGAACGCTTCGACGTCCCCCTCAGGTGCCGAGCTTTTGAACCATGAAGATTTTTGCAAAATGATTTTTTCCGCTTCCCCCCTTTTGCTGAGGCAGCAAAGCAGCCTGAGAAATGCCTCCCTGAAGCGACTCGGAGGAGTCTTGTAAGGCGAGGTTTCAGCAGTGTGTCTGACAAGCCGACAGAGTCCCTGCATCAGCAACGGGCCGCTGATGTCTGGTTTCTTGGGTGATCTGTACAGACCCCCTCCCCCCCAAAAAGAGACAGCCTTCTAGACTCTGGATCGGAGGTCAACCACAGTTGCCTGGGCAGCTGTGCCCTTTCTGGTTAGGAGAAAACAAGTAATCACGTTCCTTGCCTGATAACTACGACAATCCTCTCTCAGTGGGGCATCTCTAGTAAGCACTGGGTAGTAACAAGTGCAATGGTTGGAAGAGGCCAACTAGCAGGAACACGTTTCTCTCATTTTGCCTCAAATGCCTTACATACAGCATAGCTGTCAAACTCAGGACCTCCAGATGTTCATGGACTGCAATTCCCAACAGTCCCTGCTAGCATGGCCCATTGGCCCTGCTCGTATGGGCTGATGGGAATTGTAGTCCATTAACACCTGGAGGGTCTGAGTTTGACACCTACGCCTTAAAGGAACTGGATCCAGCCTAGCTTCAGGAACACGTCTTCTGATACCCCAAGGAAGCTCCTGATGGACAGTAGAAGACAAAAGACAAGCAAGACAAGTCTTCTTTCCTCATGGAGCACTGGGGTCACTTGGCAGAGAGAAAACGGCAAGGGTTGGTCTTGAGAGGCTGCGGCTCGTTGGGGTGGAGGTCTCTAGTCAGAGCAGACAATAATCTTCCTCGCAAAACTAAAACCAGGAGGCAACACTGAAAATGCTGGGGGAGGGGGGAGAATTAGGACTAATAAAAGGAAACATTTCTTCCTGCAACGCATTGTTGGTGTTTGGAATATGCTGTCACAGGAGGTGGTGATGGCCACCAACCTGGATAGCTTTCAAAGGGGCTTGGACAGATTTCTGGAAGAGAAGTTGATCTATGCCTACCAGTCTTGATCTGAGATTGCAAATGCCTTAGCAGACTAGGTGCTTGGGAGCAGCAGCAGAGGCAGCCGCAGTAGAAGGCCACTGCTTTCACATCCTGCCTGTGAGCTCCCCAAGGCATCTGGTGGGCCACTGCGAGTAGCAGAAAGCTGGACTAGATGGACTCTGGTCTGATCCAGCAGGCTCTTCCTGATGTTCTTATATTCTTAATGACCTTGAGAGAGGACCACTAAGATTTAATATAAGGTTGCCTGCGTACACCATACAAAACGTGAAATGGGATATCTGGGGCCGTGTGCAGAAGAACACATGCCTGCAGCTTGTCTGTCTACTGACTCACAGGATGGATCCTTTCATTTTCTGTAAGGCTGGGCCATGTCCATGTTGAAGGGGTTTTGTACGTCATTGCTCCAGTGATGTCTGCAAACACAGCCGCTGTACTGTTCCACATAAAGATGATAGTAGATTGTTTATTCCTCTGCCACATTACAAAGCATGCTACCCAGGCAGACGGAAGCCATCCCAAGTCAGGACAGGTGCCTAAAACACTGGTCAAATCCACTAATGGGGCAGACAGGAACTTTTGCTTGCAAGAAAAGTTCCTGATGGGCAGACGCCTTGGAGGGCTGCTGGCAACTAGCACCAGCTGTGCCAAGCGGCACTGGTGAGAATGGCATGCCCTGCACCCAGATTTGCCACAGTTTCAGGCCCACACTGAGCTGGTCCTGCAGCCATGGTTCACTTGGGACTTCCCAATCCATTCCCACAAACCTGATACAACTGCAGAGGGGGCGCTGGGTTCTCCGTAGCCAAACCGGTTCACGGCCACCACCCGGAATTCGTAGCTGACTCCTTGCTTCAGCCTGTCCCGGCTGACTGAGTAGGAGGTGGCACTGCGAGGGATGTCCTTCGCAAACAGGTCCCACAGCCCTTCGTCTAGGAGAAAAGGAGTCTTGGTTAGCCGGGCTCCCACTATCCCTTTCCCAGAAACAAGAGCAATTTTTTTTCCCCGCTGCCTTCAGACAAACCCAGTCTTGTTCAATGTATTGCCAAAGGAGTCAACTGGTTGTGGTGGGTTTTCCGGGCTGTGTGGCCGTGGCCTGGTGGATCTTGTTCCTAATGTTTCGCCAGCATCTGTGGCTGGCATCTTCAGAGGTGTATCTCAGAGGGAAGTCTGTTACACAATGCACTCAACCACACCTTTGCATAGCAAGTTCCACCCAAACGCTTATTGATTGGTTTTGCACCCTGGGACATGGACAATATATATCCCACTAAAAACATTCCCTTCTCACTGGACACAGTGTATAGCAGACTTCTCTCTGTGATACACCTCTGAAGATGCCAGCCACAGATGAAGGCGAAACGTTAGGAACAAGATCCACCAGACCATGGCCACACAGCTCGGAAAACCCAACGCAACCAGTCTTGTTCATTGCTGCCGATTTCAATGCAAAAGTAAGCATCCCATGTGGGCCATTGAGCAACCATTCAACCAGTGAATATCTACTTCCCTGTGAAGGCCAATGTGCACATTTGGTTTATCTTGCTTCTAGCAGAAGGGCCTGCCAAAGCATCATGGTTTGAGGCCCTCAGTATCCTGGCACTGAAACCTTCTTGACCTGCTAACTATCACGAGATGAAGGGTCCACTATTCCCAGCATGAAAGGCCCGTTCGGCAGTTCGAAACGAGAACACCAAACATTTCTCCTTGGAGAACTGTCCCGGAGGCCCCTTCCGCACATGCAGAATAATGCACTTTCAATCCACTTTGCAGCTGGATTTTATGGTGCGAAATGGAGAAACCCACTTGCAAACAATTGCAAAAGTGGATTGTTATTCTGCATGTGCGGAAAAGGCCAGACTCTCTTCCGTTGTCTCAAACCATCAAGTACCTCCCCAAATGTTAAGATGGGCATCTCGCTCCTGCAGTGAGTCTGTGTGCTCCTAGAGGGTCTTTGCAGCCCCTTTGGCCCGTGATCCTTTCGTTTTGCAGCCAGTGAATTGTAGCAGAGCGATTTATTCATTGCCACAAGCCTCGCATCGATCGCAGAAGCTGACAATTCCCACATTGCCCATTTGCTGATCAAAGCAATAGGCAGGTTCCTCCGGTGGACTGAGTGTGCCAGCTAGAAACTTTATTGCTTTAGCCGGGTTATAGGAGTACAGAGGAACAATAAAACGGGCCATTTCTCGGTCATGTTTAAAAACCCAGACCAGTGCATTACGTGTTAGCATAGATCAGGCTATAACAGGATGCCGGGGTTTATGCATCAGGATATATGGTTATAATGAACATAAAACCTGCAGTAAAACATGGAGTTTTGTTTATGTGTTCACAATTTTTTAAAAAACAACGTAATAAAGGAGCCTTGAATTTGGTTTACTTGAAAGGGTCAGAGTAGGTGTCCAGAGGGAGGGTGGAGTACATGAAGACAAATAAAAGCTTTGTTTTTTTCTGCACAGCTTCCTTGGAATAAATATGACCTGTTTGTGTTAGTTAATGCTGAGGAGAATTCCACTTTGGAGCTTGCCCCATGCGGTGGCTCCCCACTGAAGCAGTACTAAGCCCCTCCCAAAAGAGAAAATATAATTGGTGGATTCCATTAGAAGACGAGGAGGAGGAGTTTGGATTTATACCCCCCCCCCCTTCTCTCCTGTAAGGAGACTCAAAGGGGTTTACAATCTCCTTTCCCCCCCCCCCCCCCCCAAAACACCCTGTGAGGTGGGTGAGGCTAAGAGAGCTCTGAAGAACTGTAACTAGCCCAGGGTCACCCAGCTGGCATGTGTTGGAGTGCACAAGCTAATCTGGTTCCCCAGCTAAGCCTCCACAGCTCAAGTGGCAGAGTGGGGAATCAAAAACCCGGTTCTCCAGATTAGAGTGCACCTGCTCTTAACCACTACACTACGCTGGTTCTTAGTCAAGTGGATGTGAATCACTGCTTTTGCCAAAGTGGGTTTTCCACCCATTGGTACCAGATATTGCTACCACTCCGCATTGGAGAAGTTCTCCCCCACACGTCGGCAGCTGTACTTGCAGCCAACCTCATTCGCGACCCCAAGTGCCTGTTCTTTGTAGATCTTTCTCTCGCTCAACCTTTCCAAGGGCAGCAAAAGCTGTCTGCTTTTCAAATGGGTATTCGGAATAGACTCCTGCTGAGACTTTTCCTCCTTGATGTTTCACATTTTGCCTTCAGCCAGCCGGAGAGCAGGAGGAATGCGCTCATGGAGTCCACCTTAGCCCCTGTTGTGGGTGGCTTTTTTTATCCACCGAGTGTTTTTAATTTGTTCCAGACCTTCGCTCGGACCAGGATTTAGGCCTGGAGCCTGTTGCCAAGGCTGGGGGCTCAGTCAGAGATCTTAGGAAGCAACAATGAAGATTTCTGAGCCAGGGTGATACCAGGAAAGGATCCCAGGAAGAATATGGATGTTTCACTGGTGTCGCCGGGGCAGAATTAGGGTTTGACTGCAGACTACAGTTGGGTGTGTTGTTGTCGGATGGACTACAATCTCTTGGGAGCAGCAGTGGCGCAGTGGCTAAGAGCAGGTGAACTCTAATCTGGAGGAACTGGGTTTGATTCCCTGCTCTGCCACTTGAGCTGTGGAGGCTTATCTGGGGTACAAGATTAGCTTGTGCACTCCATCACATGCCAGCTGGTTGTTGAGAATTGCAGGGGTGGCTGCTTGTGAGCCACAGAGTTCTTCTCTGACACTGCACTACAGGGATAATTTTTGCACCTGGGACACGTGCGAAATGGCCTTTTGTTTGCGGAGACTGCTGGGGAAGTATTCAGGCATTCATTCTGGATCACAGGGAACACGCTAATAATGCTTTCCATGCATGGCCATTGCAACGGCTTTCCTTCCTCGAAAACGTTGGTTCAAAAAACATTTTTTCAAAAAGAACATGTACCGCAAAGGGAATTTCCTTCACAGGATTCCCCCCAAAAGAGAGGTTCCTCTTGACACTTTGTAAAGATGGCTCAGCATGCTGAGATAGCTCTTCTCACCCTTGTGTCCACATGCAAAAAAGCATTGGTTATTTGTGCAGGACGAGGCGAGGTTTGCGATGTGAGATTGCCCGCCTGCCTCACAACAGAGGCGCAGAGACTCCCCATCAATTCTTGGTTAATGTACTGTGAGCTGCAGCCCAGCTGGCTTGGGGGTTTGGAGAGGATTACTCGCGACTGCTTTTTTTCACTTCAGAAACATCTGTCTCTTCCCTTCCCTTCCGATCGCCTTGATTGGGCCGGTGGCTTTGGAAAGGAGTGGAAAATATCGACCCTAAAAGGGAAAATTGCCTTCTTGAAAGGGAAGAAGAAGAAGAAGAAGAAGACAGCCTTGGGAGCATCTTGTTATTATGAATGGCTCGCTGCTTCCTGACCCATCCTCTCTTCCTGTTGACAGCAGGAGAAAAACCGCTAAATCTTTTTCTGAGCCTGCCTTCCAGAGTCTGGACTGTGCGCTTGCTGGTATGGCCCCAGAAGGCAAGAACTGGTCCTAGCAGGCGACGCCTCCCTCACACCTCTGCTATGCTCCTGGTTTATGCTTGCCTGCAATCCCTCGGAGGTGCGTGGCCGGCACTCGGAGCCGCAGGTGCCAGAACAGATGGGGCCCCAGCACAAAATGTGCCATTTCACAGGCAATTAATCAGGTACTCGGGGCTGAATCAAACTGTCAGTCAACAAACATGGCCTCCGAAAGCCCCAATGGCCTGGGCTGGGAGCAGCCGCCTGCCGTCCCATTGAGCAGGGCCAGCAGAGGTCTCTGAACTACCACCAGCGATTCTCCACGCGGCGCTTCGTGCGGAAATGTTTTTGCCCTGATCGCACGCCCGTCAGCGAGGGCGGCAGAGAAGCAAAAGGTTTCCCCTGTGCCGGGGCGCGACAAGAACCAAATTAAAATGTTAATTTATTTGTAAGAAGAAAAGGTTGAGGCTGGGCACGGGCCTAACGAAAGGACGAGGAAGCGAAGGCCATGGCTGACAAACTGTCAACGCTGCCGCCTGCCTTCTAAAGGACGGAAGGATGGAGGAAATCCCTCTGCAGCAGGGATGGGTCATACTGCGCCTTGAATTTATCGGCTTTTGCTGGCTTGTGTCCGTGTCCAGGGCAGAATAAACAGGAACTGTAAAAATGCTCCTCAGAAGAGTAGAAAGGTTCCTTGGGAGCCACAGAAAACACAGTTTCCACTGAGGCAAACAGACAAATGATTGGTTGTGGTGGGTTTTCTGGGCTGTGTAGCCGTGGTCTGGTAGATCTTGTTCCTAACGTTTTGCCTGCCTCTGTGGCTGGCATCTTCAGAGGTGTATCACAGAGGAAAGTCTGTTACAGACTATGTCTGCCCACGGTCTGTTACACACTGTATCAGCCCACAGTGGCACACACACCCCGCCATTGCCTAATTGGACGGATAGCTGTACGTCACCAGCAACAGCGGGAAACTTAAACTCGGAGTCACCCCCTGTGCTTCCCCACTCCCCCACGTGCGGTGCTCAATGATACAGGAACCTAAATAACGTGCGCAAAGGAGGAAGGAGAGCGGCAGAATCGAGGTCGCTGCATTGTTGCTGCTTAGGGAGTGGGGAATGCAGCAGACCCCGGAGTATTAGCCGTAAGTACCGCACAACAAAAGGTGAGTGGGGAAACAGCCTGAGTCTCCTATAGGAGAGAAAGGGGGGGATATAAATCTAACTCTTCTTCTTACTCTATTTCATAGGTGTTGAACTCACGGCCCTCTAGGTGTTATAGATTACAGTTCCCATCCCCTGCCAGCATCAGGGGATGATGGGAACTGTAGTCCATAACATCTGGAGGGCCACAAGTTTGACACCTATGCTCTATTTCATGGTGCATTGCAATTCCAGGTCTGATCAGCACAACAGGAAGGGGGGGTGGTGGAGGAGAAAGCAGTGCTTAATGCTTAGGGTAATGAGGCCTGTAATAGATGACAGCTGAGATGTGAAACCCGAAGGTAATAATAAGTTGTTTAAATATTGACAAGGTGTTATCCCTTTCCATTTGCCTATTAAGGTGCCTCGGTTATGGTAACGGACGCAGGAAGCTCCTGCCTCCCTGGCTTTCAAGGCAGAATTGGCCGTGCTGCTCAGGGGTCAGCGGCTGGCCCTTTCAAAGGTCGCAGGCAGCACCCCGTGGCTGTCCAGTAGCCAAACGCGCTGCGCATAATCCCCAGCATTGGATGAAACAGTGACTCAGGAGGAAAGAGTCTGCTGCTGCTCTCACTGAGCTCTGAATCCGGAGAGCAAAATCCTTCCAACAGGCAGGAAAAAAAATAATACCTAGCAAGACACGGGGTGTTTTAATGAAGCCAACGCATGAGCGAAATAAGCCGGGGTTCCAATTAATATCCTCCCCTTTGCCCGCATCGGCTTTCACGCTCTCTGCGGATTCTGCCACAATGAAGAGGAGGAATCCTAGCGCACAAAAGGCCCTGGTGACTTCTTATGGCAGCTTGAATAGGATTAAAAATAATCTGCCGCAGAATTAGACAACTCCATTGTGAGACCTGGTGAGCAGAAGCGGCGAGGGGCTGGCTTCTTCCGCTTGTTGGCAGGTCCCCTGGGGTGGGGCCGGCGCAGAGTGAGGTGGGGCGTCCCAAAGGTTCCTTGGAATGACTCTCTCTGCCAACCCCTGGGCCCAGCCAGAAAAGGTGTGATGTTATTTGACAGTAGGCAGAGCTCAGGAGTGCCTGATGAGGTAGCTCCATGGATGCTTTGCGCCACTTAACTTGTGTTTTTCAGAACATCCGCAAGGCATAATCCTCCAGATGCTTTCTGGAGTTTCCTCCAACCTTTCTAAAACTAGCTTGGTTCCTTCCCTTCCCCTCCCAACAACAGTCACCTTGTGAAGTGGGTGGGGCTGAGAGACTTTGGAGAGAACTGTGACTAGCCCAAGATCACCCAGCAGGGTTCATGTGGAGGAGTGGGGAAACAAACCTGGTTCACCAGATTGCAGTTTGCCGCTTTTAACCACTACACCCTGCTAGCTTTTCTGAACACCTGCTGATCAATGTGGGATCCACTGTGTGTCCTCTTTCACTGGTCTCGTTAGAACAAACCAGAGTTATTGGGTTTGCCCAGGAGAGCTTCTTGATGGATTCTACCCCATGAGTCATCTTCATCTCTTTCTGCCACCCTTAACAGCATTCAGACGATGTGCCTCTCTCCAGCGGGGTGTAGTGGTTGAGAGCAGGTGCACTCTAATCTGGAGAGCCAGGTTTGATCCCCTGCTCTGCCACTTGAGCTGTGGAGGCTTATCTGGGGAACCAGATTATCTTGTGCACTCCAACACAAGCCAGCTAGGTGACCTTGAGCTAGGCACAGTTCCTCGGAGCTCTCTCAGCCCCACCCACCACACAGGGTATTTGTTATGAGGGAGGAAGGGAAAGGAGATTGTCAGCCCCTTTGAGTCTCCTTACAGGTGAGAAAGGGGGGAGGAGATATAAATCCAATCTCTTCTTCTTCTTCTTCTTGTGATGTGAAGCAACTTCCTCTGGCTATGGCCAAAATAATTTTGCATGTCACAGGGAAGATGTGGGCTGCGGGTTCCTCCTTCAGAGAAATGAGAAGCACGAGAAAGAACCGTCTGGTCTCCCTCTCCAGAGAGCATGCCTGCAAAAGGCAACACATCTTTCACCGGGTATGATGGATGGATGGCCTGTCCCTAGATACCCCTTGTTTTATTCCAATCGTTAATTTATTTAAATGGATGAGAAAGTTGGTTACAAGCTTCGGTGAGCTCGTTTCGCCGGGAAACGGTGATCCTTGAACAATAAGCACATTTCATTAACTTTGTTGTGAAAATTGTTATCGGGGCTGCGTTGTGGAAATCAGGGGAAGGTAATGGAGTAATGGGTGATGAGCACCAGAATGGAAAAAGGCCTGTCCTCAGCAGGAATCAGAATTTGTTGCCTTAGGAGTTCATTTATCTGAGTGACTTTGGGGAGACAGTCAAAACACGTCATGAGTTCCAATAGATGGCAGTGAACAGGGAGACTTTTCGTAGTGTAGGGAATGCGTAATAGATTCGTAAGGTATTTGGAGACAGAGGAATGGCCCTTCAAGATCCCTTAATCTTCACCTAAAGAATATCAGGGAGCTGGTGTGTGGGGGATGGGTGCGGAAGGGATAGGACTATGCCCAAGATCCTGCAGAGCCACTGACAATTGGAGTAAATACTGAACCAGGTGGCGTAAGCATCAGGAATTCAAATAAAGCCCGCCGGGCGCAGTGGTTAAATGCAGGTGACCCAGCATGGAGTAGTGGTGAGGAGCAGGTGCACTCTAATCTGGAGACATGGGTTTGATTTCCTGCTCTGCTGTGGAAGCTTATCTGGGGAACCAGATTAGCTTGTGCACTCCGACATATGCCAGCTGGGTGACCTTGGGCTAGTCACAGTTCTTTGGAGCTCTCTCAGCCCCACCCAACTCACAGGGTGTTTGCTGTGGAGTGGGGGGAAGGAGATTGTAAGTCCCTTTGAGTCTCCTTACAGGAGAGAAAGGGGGATATTAATCCAAACTCTTCTTCTACGGGTTAAAACTTCTATTGGAAACAGAACTGCCTGCTGCACAAAGGCCAACGAAAGAGAATTACCGGCAGAAGTAGCAACTAATATGCAGGTGCTGGAGGGCAGGTCCATCTAACAACCAGGGGTGTTCCTCCCTGAACTGGTAAATTTTCCTAGAGATTTGAGGGTAGTGTCTGAGGAGGGTGGATCAGAGAGACTGGCAGCTACAGAAAGGAACTGAAATGTTCGTTCCTAGAGCAACCTCAGGAAGCTTTAACACTTGGAAGCCTGACCCTCCCCAGGGAAGGCCACTCTCTGTGGCCAACACTGAGCTTTCCTTCAGGTAAGTCGGAAGAGTTACTCCACCAGGTGGCCATATTTCTATTTGAAAGCCAGCTTGAAGGAACCACCCACCCTCCTACTGTGACCCCAGAGAGAAATCAAGGTCCACAAAA
Organism: Sphaerodactylus townsendi; assembly: GCF_021028975.2. Lineage (NCBI taxonomy): Eukaryota > Metazoa > Chordata > Lepidosauria > Squamata > Sphaerodactylidae > Sphaerodactylus > Sphaerodactylus townsendi. The sequence continues at coordinate 150,049,711 of NC_059428.1, forward strand.
GTATGAAAGAGGGAATCATCTAGACGCCAGCATTTTGGAAATTGCTGAGACAACATACGATGACGACATACATGCCCCTCAGCTTCATCTTTGCCCCTAAACTAGATTTTCTGATAGTCTTGAGGCTCTGCTTTCTCACATGTTGTTCAATACAGCTCAGGAAAGGCTATGTTTGGAAGGCCAGATGTTGAACACGCAAATACCTGAGGGTCTGGTTTCTATGACGTAGCCAGTGGTGGGCGCGTTCCCCGAAATTCCCTCGTTCCAGTAGATAGTCAGGCCAGAGGATGTTTTTGAAATCAAGACGTGTTGAGGGGGACCAGGCGACCCTGTGGGAATGGAACAGCAAAGATGATGTAGCGAAAGGCTCTTTTAACGTTGATATCATGCACTCCAGTTACTCCCGAGTTAAGAGATCAAAAATAGGCATAAACTGATGGTAAGGATAGTAGGGAAAGAGTTGCCTGCAGTGAAAAGATAAGGTTTGCTAGACTTAACATTCTTCTACTGGCTACTCACAAGGGAAGATTTGCAAATATCCCGTACAGCGAGCCTGCCCATGTTCACAGGGGCATGTAGAGACCACCGTGCATGTATTCTTACAC
>NC_059428.1:150050413-150083455 GCF_021028975.2 Sphaerodactylus townsendi
GACAGTTTCATTGCAGAGTCTATTTTATGTATTATGTGGTTTTATTACATTGTTTTTAAATTTTGTTGATCCCCAGTGAGGAAGTCAGACTATAAATCAAGTAAATAAAATGGTGTGTGGGTGTACAAACAAAATGATATTTGTGTATTTAAATAAATACTGCATGTGTGTGTGTGTGTGTGTATATATATCTCAATCCCTGCTCTTGACAGGTCTCCTTTGCCTATGAACATATGGTAGAATATGTGTTTTACCTGCTGAAGGTCGGAGATTCAGTTATTGAGAGCCGTCATAGTTTGTTTATTTATACTGTGCTTTCTCCTCAATGGAGGACCAAAGTGGCTTACAAGATCATGTGCTTCTATGCTTTATCTTTACAACAACCACCTTGTGAAGTAGGCTAGAGTGACTAGCCCAAAGCCACCTCATGAGCTTCTGAGGTAGAGCCTGGAAACCCAACACCCTAACCACTACACAAGACAGCTGAAGAGGTAAGGCCTCCATTCGAATCCCTACTCAACCTCATAGCTCAGTGTACGATCATAGGCTAATCATTCTCTTTCAGCCCAACCTACCTCACAGGATTGTGGTGAGGATAAAATACAGGAGGGAAGAGCCATGTACCCTACCCTGCTCTCCTGAGGAAAGGAGATAGATAGATAGATAGATAGATAGATAGATAGAGAGAGAGAGAGAGAGAGAGAGAGAGAGAGAGAGAGAGAGCCAGTGTGGTGTAGTGGGAAGAGGGATCCGGAGGCCAAGATTCAAATCCCCGCTTTGCCTCAGAAGCTTGCTGGGTACTTTTGGCCCTGTCACACACACTCAGCCTCACTCACCTCAAGGTGTTTTTGTGAGGATAAAACGGAGGGGAGGACAGTGATAGATGCTGTTTTGGGCCCCCGTTGAGGGAAAAAGTGGGGTCCAAATCATACAAAGAAATTAAATAAACAGTGGGTGGTGCCATTTTTCCTGTCAGCAAACATCCTCACAAAAAGGGGGCCACCCCTCCCCATTGACCTTTCATGCACAAAACCCCTCATGAGTGTCTTCCCCATTTATGAGGAAAAGGAAACCCTGCCAGTTTGATAAACAATGCCCTGGAGCTATTTTTGGGGCCCCTGGAAGTCGGTAAAATATTAAAACAACCAGGAAGGCAAACAAAAAACACAAGAGCATCTTTTTGTTTGTTTGTTTGTTTGTTTATTTGTTTGTTTTTAAAGGAGACTGATAAGGGATACGGGGAAAAGACCAGCCTAAATCTCTGCAGGCTGGATACCTTGGAGAAGAGTGTTTGGTGGCCAACAGACAAGTGAGTAAAACTTTATTTGACTGGGTTTCCCAGAAAGGAATTCACCTTCTGATCAGCTGAGGGAAAAAAAAAACTTTTTAAATGATGTAACCTCAGAGTAATAAAGAGGGAAGTTAATCTCTGTTTAGGTAGTGGTATCAACGCCCTGTTCCTTTCCCGCATGCGGTGTGAAAGAGCAACCTTTGCTCCACCTTTCTGGGTTGGTTTGTTTTTTTTAATAGGAGGCAGGATTATATTTTTCTCAGAATGGGAGGGGACAGAAGACGTCTCTTTGACTTTCCTGTAAACTCGACATGTAGTTTTGCCTGAGTCAGGATTGTTGTGGTTCTCTGTTCATCCCGAGAAGGGATTACGTAAATGGGTGCAGGCAAGATCCATCCATGACTACTAGCCAAAAACGACTGAAAGTTTCAGCCATGACTAGAGGCACTACTTCTCTGGCCCCTTCTGCACATGCAGAATAACACTCTTTCAATCCACTTTCATAATTGTTTGGAAGTGGATTTTGCTATTCCACACAGCGAAATCCAGCTGCAAAGCGCATTGAAAGTGGATTGAAAGTGCGTTATCCTACATGTCCAGAAAGGGCCTCTGAATCCCAGTGCTAAGGAAGCAACCTCAGGGGAAAGCCTTTTGGCCTCTGCTCCCTATTCATCAGCCTTCAAAAGTAGCCATTCTTTGTGCGAGGCTTCAACATGAAAAAGAGGAGGAGGAGTTCGGATTCACACCCTGCCTTTCTCTCCTTTCTCTCAAAGGGGCTTAGAGACTCCTTTTCCTTCCTTGCCTTGTGAAGGAGGTGGGGCTGAGAGAGTTCTGAGAGAACTGTGACTGGCCCAAGGTCAGGTTTCCTGTGGAGCAGCGGGGAAACAAACCCATCGAATTAAAGAGGTACTGCAGGAATGTGTTCTCAGTAGTGCCATCTAGTTACTTATGGTAATAGGGGATAGTCCCTATATGTATATGTAACAGGGCCTTGTTTCGTGTATTTGATAGCTTGTATGTTTGTATCGCACTGTTGCACTTTCTGTCACATATTTATCTGCATTTGATTTGCTATATTGGCCATTGGAGAGTTTTTTGTTTAGTTTAGTTCCATGTGGGGTCTGGGGATCTCCCCCCAGTTACAACTGACCTCCAGCTGAGAGATCCGTCCTCCTGGAGAAAATGACTGCTGGCAAGGTGGACTCCGCAGCAGTGAGGTCCCTTCTCTCTAGGTCCCAGCCCCCAAGATCGCCAGGATTTCTCCACCTGGAGTTGGCAACCATCCCACCGCATATTGCTAAGTCCAAGGGGATGAGCTGAGATTCAGGTTGTAACCTTGTCTGAGTCCCTATGCAGCTTGATCCTGTACTGAAAAGTAAATGCCATGGATTTAAGATCTCTTGTGCAACGCTACTTTGTTTATTTCCCCCCTCTCCCTTCCGCTCCGCACAGTGATCTGGCTTTAAAAGGGCAAAAATAATAAAATGAGTAAACAAACTGCGGGAGAAAGCGGAAGGAAGTGTGCGTACACGCCTGCGCAAAGGGCTGCACCTCCCTTATTTAAAGAGCTGCTTGCCTAAGGAAACTTTGTCCTGACAAGGAGCAGGATTTTCTGCTCTCAAAATCGGATTCCTCCCCTCCATTGTCATGGAAACCTGGATCTTGGCCATTGTCTTTCTGGTCCTTCTCCTCCTGTAAGTGTCAGGGTGGGGATCTGGCTTTGGGGTGGAAGGGACTCCTTGCTGGGCACAGAAAGCTACCCGGGAAAGGGAGAGAAGTTTAGAGCAAGGAAGTTTGGCCAGAGCAAAACGACTTGAACATCCCCGCTCTGTTTGCTGTAGTTTCATAAACCGCTCAGATGCCCAGAAGGATGCTGTGAACAGAAAGAAGTTAAGCTTTACTAATTCCAGCCCTTTTTGCCCTGTTGCAACAAAATTAAGCAGTAGTCCAGAGATACTTTTTTTTTTTGCTGTCAAGTTGCAACTGACTTCTGCCTCCGCATCATATTCCTTGGCAGTCTCCCATCCATGGTCCGGGCTGAGAGTGGGCCACTGCCCCAAGGTCACCCAGCAAGCTTCCGTGACACGAGTGCGGATTTGGAGCTGTCTCAGTCCAGCACTTTAACCATTCCGGCTCTCTCACCTGTGACTAACCAAATGCATCCCATCGTTTCTTGCATCCCAAGGATGCCCTCGGTGTCCTGTTTCATACACAACTGTTGTTTTCTCTCCTCTACATTGGAATTAAAGGTCAGCGGCTGAGCATAGAAAGATGTCTTATACTGTAATGAGCCATTTGCCCACCAAGGTTCATGCTGCTGGGCTGGCCACTCTGGCTGAAGGCCTTTCACATCACCTGCCTCTTGGTGCCTTTAACTGGAGATGTTGGGGATTTCAGCTTTTGGATGAGAAGCCATTGGCTAAGCAAACCTGTGGCTTTGTGAAGTGTTCCTCTACCTGTCTGCTGTGTGACATTTAATGATTATAATTCCTCCCCACCCTCATAACAGCCTCATAACACCCTACCCTCATAACACTCTCATGGGAAAATAGTTTTGGAAGGTAGCTGTGTTAATCTGCAGTAGAACAGTTAGATTCATAGATGACAGAGAAAAAATGAACTTGTGATTAATGGTTTTGAAGGTTAATAGACTTTTAAAAACCAGTGGTGTAGTGATTAAGAGCAGCAGACTCTTAACTGGTGAACTGGATTCATTTCCCTGCTCCTACACATGAAGGAGTGACCTTGGGCCAGTCACAGATCTCTCTCAGTCCCTCAACTCTCTTTAACTTTGTTATTAACTAGAGACCAACCAGAGTTTCAGGGTGTGAGCTTTTGAGTGTCAAAGGTCCCTTCATCAGATATGGAGTTAGAGCGTTGACTCTGGAACACTTATATCTCTCCTGAATGTCTGTGTGGGATCTTTGCAGCAGAATACAAAAGGAGTATCCTTCTGGCGCTAACAGAGTTCTTCCTCTCTTCCTCATCCTGCCGATATTGATTCTTTCTGGATCAGCGTGTCTCAGTTGCTTTCACTGGCTTCTTGCCTTGATTGTCTTTCTAGATATGGGATCTGGCCATACCGTTTCTTCAAGAAGCTGGGGATTCCTGGCCCACAGCCTTTGCCTTTCATCGGGACCTTTCATCACTACCGAAAAGTGAGTGCAGGTGATTCCTGCCGGCCTGCTGGGTCTCCTCCAAGGTTTAAATGCTAATATCATTGCAGGAATCTTGTAGGGCAGGTAGATCTGAGAAGCCACGGTTTGCTCCCAGTCACCTGTTGAGCTCCATGCAGGTGTGTTAAGTATGGTTAAGTCGCTTCCCGCTCATTTGAATCAGTGTCCTCCAGAACACCCTTTCTCCCGAGCATCTGGGGTCCCTTCCGCACATGCAGAATAATGCATTTTCAATCCACTTTCAGTGCACTTTGCTGCTGGATTTTACTGTGCGGAATAGCCAAAGTTCACGTGCAAACAATTGCGAAAGTTGATTGAATGTGAGTTATTCTGCATGTGCGGAAGGGGCTTCAGAACTCCAGTCAGTTTACAACAATATAAAAACAACTTGATAGTGCAAGAAGACTAGAACAGGTGTAAAAATACATTTTTAAAAATAAAATCTAAAAATACCACCTGTCTTTATAAGCAGGGCATTTCCCTTTTGCCCTCAAAAGCTCTCCAGAATACCAGTTTTATAGCCTTGCTGGAAAGCTAGAAGCCTAGCAGGTTTTCAAACAAGCCGATCAGCAAAGTATCTGATGAATAGAATTCATTTTCACTTCGCTGGAACTCTCCTTTCTTCTTTTTCTCTAACATCTTTCTCACCTTGACAGGGGGCTTTCGATTTCGACCTGGAGTGTTATCAGAAGTATGGTAAACTCTGGGGGTGAGTACTGATTTATTTTTAGTTATTTATAACATTTCTGGGGCCCCATTGCACCCAAATAAGGTCCCCAACTATCCCACAGAACGACCTCCCGGCTGGGAAAGGTTATCTGAACAATGCTAAAATGTTCCCTGGTGATTCATTTCTAAAATGAACCTGCAAGGAAGATTTCATGCTTAATTTGGACATCATGTGCTCCTACTTCAAAGACCTCCTTGCTTTTAATGGATAGGCACCATTTTTAATGGATGGCAGCCATTTTGTGGGTACGCCAACTGCTTGGTATCAAAATTCCAAAGGTGCCCACAGGCTCAAAGGGATTGCGTCCCCCTGTGCTAAGTGATAAATGGGTTGTTTTTATATTTATCTATTTTAAAATTTGCTCTGCCACCTTTCATAACATAACCTGCTTTTGCTAGTTAAGCAAGGAACAGAGAGACTAAATCCCCTCTCACAAAATGCCTCGTTTGACCACCTCTCTGGCATCTGATACTTTGGCAGGCATCAGTTGTACCTTTTCTCCAGACTCTCATCATTCGCACACTCTTGCATCTGTCCAGATGTTGTTTGCCTCCCTGCCCCTTTCTTGCTTTAAGAGGCTCAAGACGGAAGCCCCTCAAAGCAGTGCCTTATGGGCAAGCATTTCAAAGGTTTATCTTCTCTCTCCTCCTTTTTTTGGGCAACAAGAATATATGACGGTCGGCAGCCCGTGATGGTCATTCTGGATTCCACCATCATCAAAAACATCTTGGTGAAAGAATGCTACACCTATTTCACCAACCGCCGGGTAGGTATTCCCGTGGGGTGCTTTTTCTGGTCAGACATCTCTCGGATAAGACATCCTGATCCTGAGGAGATTACTTTGCTAGTCTCTGGGCACGTCCAAAACAACTGGATTGCCAGTCATGGTTGCAATATACATCAAGGTTCATTCTATTTCTGTGTTGTTCTACACAGGACTTTGGCTTGAATGGAGACCTAGAAAGTGCCCTATCGGTAGCCAAGGATGAACAGTGGAAGAGAATTCGCACCGTCCTCTCGCCCACCTTTACCAGCGGGAGGCTAAAGGAGGTAAAGCCTGAGGCGCCCCAATTGGTACAGAATGACTAATATTTTTGACCAACAACTTGATTATATTCTCCCAGTTAATCAGTTTGGTTTGAGGTGTTGTGTAGTTTCTGGGCTGCATGGCCATGATCTAGTAGCATTTTCTCCTGTCATTTCCCCTGCATCTGGGGCTGGCAGCTTCAAAGGTCATAAGAAGGAGAGAGCATTCCTGGATATGCTAAATGACTGTTTGCGGGTGACTAAGACATCTAGAAATGGTAGTTTTCCCTCATTTTCTTTTTCCATAGTAAATTGGATGTTCTGGTGGATATTGTTAATATGGTCCAGAAACTTGTTTAGTTCTTCTTCTCCATGGCTCCAAATTGTGAACGTATTGTCCACAAAACAGAACCATATACTGGGCTTTTTTGGTGCTGTTTCCAGGGCTTGTTCCATGTAAAAATTTGCTATTACAGGGCTAAGAGGGCTACCCATGGCTACCCCATCTGTTCGTAGAATTCATTATCCCATTGGAAGTAGCTAGTAGTGAGGCACTGTTAGAAAAGGGCTGTAATGTCTTTAGGGAAAATCTGGTTAATTTTTTTATTTTTTAATGTATTTATTGAATTTGGTATACCGCCCTATCCCCGAAGGGCTCAGGGCGGTGAACAACATTAAATCATATAAAACATAATATAAAATAATTAAATCTAAAACAGTAGCCCCACGAAGTCCAAATACAACCCTCCCCAGAAAAGGAATGGGGCCCAATGATGTGAAGGCTCTATGAACAGAGAGGGTCCCATAAACAGAGGGGTCCCACAAACAGAGGGGGGGGGGGGTGGAGGCACTATTAATGAGCACGAGACCTTGGTGAATAGGGAAACCACATCAAAACGGATCAGTTTGTCACTGGGGTTGAGTGTTAAGATTGCCGATTCTTTCTATGAAGTGGGCTGAGTCCTTAATGTAGTGTGTGGTAAGTCCAATATGACTTTGTAATTGCGCAGCCAGAAATTTTGCCAAATCGTATGTAAGGGAACCAATTAGTTGGACCTGCTGCTCTCTTTTGAAGGAGCTTTATCAATAAGTGTGGAAAGTTTTTATTTTTACCATCAGCCTTGTGATTTCGAAACTTGCCCTGTTTCTGTGTCAGCTTGTCTGGGAAGGAAGGTCCATGTTGCGCAAAGGGCTCTGGGTTATGTTTTAGGCCATGTTATCCCTTGAGCCCCATGCCATTTGGGTGAGTTGGGTCTTGCTGTGCACTTGCATGGCCTGAAATTGCATTCTAGAACACAATCAGCACCCCCCTGTATGTACGCACAACACAAGCAAGGTGGCAGAGATGTGTGAATGGACTTTCAGAGAATCTTGTCTGCCCTTGCTGACTTTCTCATTGAGAGAACCTCCAGTAGATCTTAGAAAGGGCCCCAGAATGCACTTGGTGACCAACTAAGACAATCAACATGGAATTCTCCTTCCCTCATTAACATGCAGTGTGATAGGAGTACCACAATCATTTGATCAAGTTCTCTTATGCTGTGTTAAATTCTGGCCATTCTCTCAATCGTTAGAAGTCAGAGAAGTTTTGCCGCAACTGATGGTTCTCAGACTGTGTCTTGGGAATCCAAAGAACCGTACAACATTCTGTTAGGGGAGTGATAAGACCGGAAAGAGAGATGTGGAACTGAGTGAGCTAGAAAACCAGACTCTAGGACCCTTGTAGTGCAATGCTGTAAGCAGTTACTCCTGTTTGTCCCATGTTTTCATTGGACTTTGAGTGAAGTAAGACTAAGAGCCAGTGTGGTGTAGTGGTTAAGAGCAGAGAAGAACCAGGTTTCCTCCCTGCTCCTCCACATGAAGCCTGCTGGGTGACCTTGGGCTAGTCACAGTCCTCTGGGAACACTCTCAGCCCCACCTATCTCTGTTGTGGGGAGGAGAAGGAAAGGCGATTGTCAGCTGCTTTGAGACTCCTTAAAGGTATAAAAACCAACACCTTTTCTTCTAATTAGGTTTGCTCTGTTAATTTGAAATTTGCATTTGCTTCTGCCTTAGCTATGAAGTGGTCCTGAAATATAGTCTGTTGTTCGGTAAGGCTGTGTATTTACAAACACTCAAAATGAAAGCAGGAACTTGTTCATTGTCAACTGATGTCAGTTTCTTGTGCTTCGTGTTAGTTGAGCATTCATTCATTTGGACTTTTTGAAACCTGCTTTTCTCCAGCAAAATCTCCTGCTTATCTCAGCATGCGAACAAGTGGCAACTACTAGTGTAGTTACATTCGTGTGGGTGGGGGGGGGGGTGGGTGCGGGGTGGGGGTGGGGGGGGGGGGGGGGGGGGGGGGGGGGGGGTGGGGGGGGGGGGGGGTGGGGGGGGGGGGGGGTGGGGGGGGGGGGGGGTGGGGGGGGGGGGGGGTGGGGGGGGGGGGGGGTGGGGGGGGGGGGGGGTGGGGGGGGGGGGGGGTGGGGGGGGGGGGGGGTGGGGGGGGGGGGGGGTGGGGGGGGGGGGGGGTGGGGGGGGGGGGGGGTGGGGGGGGGGGGGGGTGGGGGGGGGGGGGGGTGGGGGGGGGGGGGGGTGGGGGGGGGGGGGGGTGGGGGGGGGGGGGGGTGGGGGGGGGGGGGGGTGGGGGGGGGGGGGGGTGGGGGGGGGGGGGGGTGGGGGGGGGGGGGGGTGGGGGGGGGGGGGGGTGGGGGGGGGGGGGGGTGGGGGGGGGGGGGGGTGGGGGGGGGGGGGGGTGGGGGGGGGGGGGGGTGGGGGGGGGGGGGGGTGGGGGGGGGGGGGGGTGGGGGGGGGGGGGGGTGGGGGGGGGGGGGGGTGGGGGGGGGGGGGGGTGGGGGGGGGGGGGGGTGGGGGGGGGGGGGGGTGGGGGGGGGGGGGGGTGGGGGGGGGGGGGGGTGGGGGGGGGGGGGGGTGGGGGGGGGGGGGGGTGGGGGGGGGGGGGGGTGGGGGGGGGGGGGGGTGGGGGGGGGGGGGGGTGGGGGGGGGGGGGGGTGGGGGGGGGGGGGGGTGGGGGGGGGGGGGGGTGGGGGGGGGGGGGGGTGGGGGGGGGGGGGGGTGGGGGGGGGGGGGGGTGGGGGGGGGGGGGGGTGGGGGGGGGGGGGGGTGGGGGGGGGGGGGGGTGGGGGGGGGGGGGGGTGGGGGGGGGGGGGGGTGGGGGGGGGGGGGGGTGGGGGGGGGGGGGGGTGGGGGGGGGGGGGGGTGGGGGGGGGGGGGGGTGGGGGGGGGGGGGGGTGGGGGGGGGGGGGGGTGGGGGGGGGGGGGGGTGGGGGGGGGGGGGGGTGGGGGGGGGGGGGGGTGGGGGGGGGGGGGGGTGGGGGGGGGGGGGGGTGGGGGGGGGGGGGGGTGGGGGGGGGGGGGGGTGGGGGGGGGGGGGGGTGGGGGGGGGGGGGGGTGGGGGGGGGGGGGGGTGGGGGGGGGGGGGGGTGGGGGGGGGGGGGGGTGGGGGGGGGGGGGGGTGGGGGGGGGGGGGGGTGGGGGGGGGGGGGGGTGGGGGGGGGGGGGGGTGGGGGGGGGGGGGGGTGGGGGGGGGGGGGGGTGGGGGGGGGGGGGGGTGGGGGGGGGGGGGGGTGGGGGGGGGGGGGGGTGGGGGGGGGGGGGGGTGGGGGGGGGGGGGGGTGGGGGGGGGGGGGGGTGGGGGGGGGGGGGGGTGGGGGGGGGGGGGGGTGGGGGGGGGGGGGGGTGGGGGGGGGGGGGGGTGGGGGGGGGGGGGGGTGGGGGGGGGGGGGGGTGGGGGGGGGGGGGGGTGGGGGGGGGGGGGGGTGGGGGGGGGGGGGGGTGGGGGGGGGGGGGGGTGGGGGGGGGGGGGGGTGGGGGGGGGGGGGGGTGGGGGGGGGGGGGGGTGGGGGGGGGGGGGGGTGGGGGGGGGGGGGGGTGGGGGGGGGGGGGGGTGGGGGGGGGGGGGGGTGGGGGGGGGGGGGGGTGGGGGGGGGGGGGGGTGGGGGGGGGGGGGGGTGGGGGGGGGGGGGGGTGGGGGGGGGGGGGGGTGGGGGGGGGGGGGGGTGGGGGGGGGGGGGGGTGGGGGGGGGGGGGGGTGGGGGGGGGGGGGGGTGGGGGGGGGGGGGGGTGGGGGGGGGGGGGGGTGGGGGGGGGGGGGGGTGGGGGGGGGGGGGGGTGGGGGGGGGGGGGGGTGGGGGGGGGGGGGGGTGGGGGGGGGGGGGGGTGGGGGGGGGGGGGGGTGGGGGGGGGGGGGGGTGGGGGGGGGGGGGGGTGGGGGGGGGGGGGGGTGGGGGGGGGGGGGGGTGGGGGGGGGGGGGGGTGGGGGGGGGGGGGGGTGGGGGGGGGGGGGGGTGGGGGGGGGGGGGGGTGGGGGGGGGGGGGGGTGGGGGGGGGGGGGGGTGGGGGGGGGGGGGGGTGGGGGGGGGGGGGGGTGGGGGGGGGGGGGGGTGGGGGGGGGGGGGGGTGGGGGGGGGGGGGGGTGGGGGGGGGGGGGGGTGGGGGGGGGGGGGGGTGGGGGGGGGGGGGGGTGGGGGGGGGGGGGGGTGGGGGGGGGGGGGGGTGGGGGGGGGGGGGGGTGGGGGGGGGGGGGGGTGGGGGGGGGGGGGGGTGGGGGGGGGGGGGGGTGGGGGGGGGGGGGGGTGGGGGGGGGGGGGGGTGGGGGGGGGGGGGGGTGGGGGGGGGGGGGGGTGGGGGGGGGGGGGGGTGGGGGGGGGGGGGGGTGGGGGGGGGGGGGGGTGGGGGGGGGGGGGGGTGGGGGGGGGGGGGGGTGGGGGGGGGGGGGGGTGGGGGGGGGGGGGGGTGGGGGGGGGGGGGGGTGGGGGGGGGGGGGGGTGGGGGGGGGGGGGGGTGGGGGGGGGGGGGGGTGGGGGGGGGGGGGGGTGGGGGGGGGGGGGGGTGGGGGGGGGGGGGGGTGGGGGGGGGGGGGGGTGGGGGGGGGGGGGGGTGGGGGGGGGGGGGGGTGGGGGGGGGGGGGGGTGGGGGGGGGGGGGGGTGGGGGGGGGGGGGGGTGGGGGGGGGGGGGGGTGGGGGGGGGGGGGGGTGGGGGGGGGGGGGGGTGGGGGGGGGGGGGGGTGGGGGGGGGGGGGGGTGGGGGGGGGGGGGGGTGGGGGGGGGGGGGGGTGGGGGGGGGGGGGGGTGGGGGGGGGGGGGGGTGGGGGGGGGGGGGGGTGGGGGGGGGGGGGGGTGGGGGGGGGGGGGGGTGGGGGGGGGGGGGGGTGGGGGGGGGGGGGGGTGGGGGGGGGGGGGGGTGGGGGGGGGGGGGGGTGGGGGGGGGGGGGGGTGGGGGGGGGGGGGGGTGGGGGGGGGGGGGGGTGGGGGGGGGGGGGGGTGGGGGGGGGGGGGGGTGGGGGGGGGGGGGGGTGGGGGGGGGGGGGGGTGGGGGGGGGGGGGGGTGGGGGGGGGGGGGGGTGGGGGGGGGGGGGGGTGGGGGGGGGGGGGGGTGGGGGGGGGGGGGGGTGGGGGGGGGGGGGGGTGGGGGGGGGGGGGGGTGGGGGGGGGGGGGGGTGGGGGGGGGGGGGGGTGGGGGGGGGGGGGGGTGGGGGGGGGGGGGGGTGGGGGGGGGGGGGGGTGGGGGGGGGGGGGGGTGGGGGGGGGGGGGGGTGGGGGGGGGGGGGGGTGGGGGGGGGGGGGGGTGGGGGGGGGGGGGGGTGGGGGGGGGGGGGGGTGGGGGGGGGGGGGGGTGGGGGGGGGGGGGGGTGGGGGGGGGGGGGGGTGGGGGGGGGGGGGGGTGGGGGGGGGGGGGGGTGGGGGGGGGGGGGGGTGGGGGGGGGGGGGGGTGGGGGGGGGGGGGGGTGGGGGGGGGGGGGGGTGGGGGGGGGGGGGGGTGGGGGGGGGGGGGGGTGGGGGGGGGGGGGGGTGGGGGGGGGGGGGGGTGGGGGGGGGGGGGGGTGGGGGGGGGGGGGGGTGGGGGGGGGGGGGGGTGGGGGGGGGGGGGGGTGGGGGGGGGGGGGGGTGGGGGGGGGGGGGGGTGGGGGGGGGGGGGGGTGGGGGGGGGGGGGGGTGGGGGGGGGGGGGGGTGGGGGGGGGGGGGGGTGGGGGGGGGGGGGGGTGGGGGGGGGGGGGGGTGGGGGGGGGGGGGGGTGGGGGGGGGGGGGGGTGGGGGGGGGGGGGGGTGGGGGGGGGGGGGGGTGGGGGGGGGGGGGGGTGGGGGGGGGGGGGGGTGGGGGGGGGGGGGGGTGGGGGGGGGGGGGGGTGGGGGGGGGGGGGGGTGGGGGGGGGGGGGGGTGGGGGGGGGGGGGGGTGGGGGGGGGGGGGGGTGGGGGGGGGGGGGGGTGGGGGGGGGGGGGGGTGGGGGGGGGGGGGGGTGGGGGGGGGGGGGGGTGGGGGGGGGGGGGGGTGGGGGGGGGGGGGGGTGGGGGGGGGGGGGGGTGGGGGGGGGGGGGGGTGGGGGGGGGGGGGGGTGGGGGGGGGGGGGGGTGGGGGGGGGGGGGGGTGGGGGGGGGGGGGGGTGGGGGGGGGGGGGGGTGGGGGGGGGGGGGGGTGGGGGGGGGGGGGGGTGGGGGGGGGGGGGGGTGGGGGGGGGGGGGGGTGGGGGGGGGGGGGGGTGGGGGGGGGGGGGGGTGGGGGGGGGGGGGGGTGGGGGGGGGGGGGGGTGGGGGGGGGGGGGGGTGGGGGGGGGGGGGGGTGGGGGGGGGGGGGGGTGGGGGGGGGGGGGGGTGGGGGGGGGGGGGGGTGGGGGGGGGGGGGGGTGGGGGGGGGGGGGGGTGGGGGGGGGGGGGGGTGGGGGGGGGGGGGGGTGGGGGGGGGGGGGGGTGGGGGGGGGGGGGGGTGGGGGGGGGGGGGGGTGGGGGGGGGGGGGGGTGGGGGGGGGGGGGGGTGGGGGGGGGGGGGGGTGGGGGGGGGGGGGGGTGGGGGGGGGGGGGGGTGGGGGGGGGGGGGGGTGGGGGGGGGGGGGGGTGGGGGGGGGGGGGGGTGGGGGGGGGGGGGGGTGGGGGGGGGGGGGGGTGGGGGGGGGGGGGGGTGGGGGGGGGGGGGGGTGGGGGGGGGGGGGGGTGGGGGGGGGGGGGGGTGGGGGGGGGGGGGGGTGGGGGGGGGGGGGGGTGGGGGGGGGGGGGGGTGGGGGGGGGGGGGGGTGGGGGGGGGGGGGGGTGGGGGGGGGGGGGGGTGGGGGGGGGGGGGGGTGGGGGGGGGGGGGGGTGGGGGGGGGGGGGGGTGGGGGGGGGGGGGGGTGGGGGGGGGGGGGGGTGGGGGGGGGGGGGGGTGGGGGGGGGGGGGGGTGGGGGGGGGGGGGGGTGGGGGGGGGGGGGGGTGGGGGGGGGGGGGGGTGGGGGGGGGGGGGGGTGGGGGGGGGGGGGGGTGGGGGGGGGGGGGGGTGGGGGGGGGGGGGGGTGGGGGGGGGGGGGGGTGGGGGGGGGGGGGGGTGGGGGGGGGGGGGGGTGGGGGGGGGGGGGGGTGGGGGGGGGGGGGGGTGGGGGGGGGGGGGGGTGGGGGGGGGGGGGGGTGGGGGGGGGGGGGGGTGGGGGGGGGGGGGGGTGGGGGGGGGGGGGGGTGGGGGGGGGGGGGGGTGGGGGGGGGGGGGGGTGGGGGGGGGGGGGGGTGGGGGGGGGGGGGGGTGGGGGGGGGGGGGGGTGGGGGGGGGGGGGGGTGGGGGGGGGGGGGGGTGGGGGGGGGGGGGGGTGGGGGGGGGGGGGGGTGGGGGGGGGGGGGGGTGGGGGGGGGGGGGGGTGGGGGGGGGGGGGGGTGGGGGGGGGGGGGGGTGGGGGGGGGGGGGGGTGGGGGGGGGGGGGGGTGGGGGGGGGGGGGGGTGGGGGGGGGGGGGGGTGGGGGGGGGGGGGGGTGGGGGGGGGGGGGGGTGGGGGGGGGGGGGGGTGGGGGGGGGGGGGGGTGGGGGGGGGGGGGGGTGGGGGGGGGGGGGGGTGGGGGGGGGGGGGGGTGGGGGGGGGGGGGGGTGGGGGGGGGGGGGGGTGGGGGGGGGGGGGGGTGGGGGGGGGGGGGGGTGGGGGGGGGGGGGGGTGGGGGGGGGGGGGGGTGGGGGGGGGGGGGGGTGGGGGGGGGGGGGGGTGGGGGGGGGGGGGGGTGGGGGGGGGGGGGGGTGGGGGGGGGGGGGGGTGGGGGGGGGGGGGGGTGGGGGGGGGGGGGGGTGGGGGGGGGGGGGGGTGGGGGGGGGGGGGGGTGGGGGGGGGGGGGGGTGGGGGGGGGGGGGGGTGGGGGGGGGGGGGGGTGGGGGGGGGGGGGGGTGGGGGGGGGGGGGGGTGGGGGGGGGGGGGGGTGGGGGGGGGGGGGGGTGGGGGGGGGGGGGGGTGGGGGGGGGGGGGGGTGGGGGGGGGGGGGGGTGGGGGGGGGGGGGGGTGGGGGGGGGGGGGGGTGGGGGGGGGGGGGGGTGGGGGGGGGGGGGGGTGGGGGGGGGGGGGGGTGGGGGGGGGGGGGGGTGGGGGGGGGGGGGGGTGGGGGGGGGGGGGGGTGGGGGGGGGGGGGGGTGGGGGGGGGGGGGGGTGGGGGGGGGGGGGGGTGGGGGGGGGGGGGGGTGGGGGGGGGGGGGGGTGGGGGGGGGGGGGGGTGGGGGGGGGGGGGGGTGGGGGGGGGGGGGGGTGGGGGGGGGGGGGGGTGGGGGGGGGGGGGGGTGGGGGGGGGGGGGGGTGGGGGGGGGGGGGGGTGGGGGGGGGGGGGGGTGGGGGGGGGGGGGGGTGGGGGGGGGGGGGGGTGGGGGGGGGGGGGGGTGGGGGGGGGGGGGGGTGGGGGGGGGGGGGGGTGGGGGGGGGGGGGGGTGGGGGGGGGGGGGGGTGGGGGGGGGGGGGGGTGGGGGGGGGGGGGGGTGGGGGGGGGGGGGGGTGGGGGGGGGGGGGGGTGGGGGGGGGGGGGGGTGGGGGGGGGGGGGGGTGGGGGGGGGGGGGGGTGGGGGGGGGGGGGGGTGGGGGGGGGGGGGGGTGGGGGGGGGGGGGGGTGGGGGGGGGGGGGGGTGGGGGGGGGGGGGGGTGGGGGGGGGGGGGGGTGGGGGGGGGGGGGGGTGGGGGGGGGGGGGGGTGGGGGGGGGGGGGGGTGGGGGGGGGGGGGGGTGGGGGGGGGGGGGGGTGGGGGGGGGGGGGGGTGGGGGGGGGGGGGGGTGGGGGGGGGGGGGGGTGGGGGGGGGGGGGGGTGGGGGGGGGGGGGGGTGGGGGGGGGGGGGGGTGGGGGGGGGGGGGGGTGGGGGGGGGGGGGGGTGGGGGGGGGGGGGGGTGGGGGGGGGGGGGGGTGGGGGGGGGGGGGGGTGGGGGGGGGGGGGGGTGGGGGGGGGGGGGGGTGGGGGGGGGGGGGGGTGGGGGGGGGGGGGGGTGGGGGGGGGGGGGGGTGGGGGGGGGGGGGGGTGGGGGGGGGGGGGGGTGGGGGGGGGGGGGGGTGGGGGGGGGGGGGGGTGGGGGGGGGGGGGGGTGGGGGGGGGGGGGGGTGGGGGGGGGGGGGGGTGGGGGGGGGGGGGGGTGGGGGGGGGGGGGGGTGGGGGGGGGGGGGGGTGGGGGGGGGGGGGGGTGGGGGGGGGGGGGGGTGGGGGGGGGGGGGGGTGGGGGGGGGGGGGGGTGGGGGGGGGGGGGGGTGGGGGGGGGGGGGGGTGGGGGGGGGGGGGGGTGGGGGGGGGGGGGGGTGGGGGGGGGGGGGGGTGGGGGGGGGGGGGGGTGGGGGGGGGGGGGGGTGGGGGGGGGGGGGGGTGGGGGGGGGGGGGGGTGGGGGGGGGGGGGGGTGGGGGGGGGGGGGGGTGGGGGGGGGGGGGGGTGGGGGGGGGGGGGGGTGGGGGGGGGGGGGGGTGGGGGGGGGGGGGGGTGGGGGGGGGGGGGGGTGGGGGGGGGGGGGGGTGGGGGGGGGGGGGGGTGGGGGGGGGGGGGGGTGGGGGGGGGGGGGGGTGGGGGGGGGGGGGGGTGGGGGGGGGGGGGGGTGGGGGGGGGGGGGGGTGGGGGGGGGGGGGGGTGGGGGGGGGGGGGGGTGGGGGGGGGGGGGGGTGGGGGGGGGGGGGGGTGGGGGGGGGGGGGGGTGGGGGGGGGGGGGGGTGGGGGGGGGGGGGGGTGGGGGGGGGGGGGGGTGGGGGGGGGGGGGGGTGGGGGGGGGGGGGGGTGGGGGGGGGGGGGGGTGGGGGGGGGGGGGGGTGGGGGGGGGGGGGGGTGGGGGGGGGGGGGGGTGGGGGGGGGGGGGGGTGGGGGGGGGGGGGGGTGGGGGGGGGGGGGGGTGGGGGGGGGGGGGGGTGGGGGGGGGGGGGGGTGGGGGGGGGGGGGGGTGGGGGGGGGGGGGGGTGGGGGGGGGGGGGGGTGGGGGGGGGGGGGGGTGGGGGGGGGGGGGGGTGGGGGGGGGGGGGGGTGGGGGGGGGGGGGGGTGGGGGGGGGGGGGGGTGGGGGGGGGGGGGGGTGGGGGGGGGGGGGGGTGGGGGGGGGGGGGGGTGGGGGGGGGGGGGGGTGGGGGGGGGGGGGGGTGGGGGGGGGGGGGGGTGGGGGGGGGGGGGGGTGGGGGGGGGGGGGGGTGGGGGGGGGGGGGGGTGGGGGGGGGGGGGGGTGGGGGGGGGGGGGGGTGGGGGGGGGGGGGGGTGGGGGGGGGGGGGGGTGGGGGGGGGGGGGGGTGGGGGGGGGGGGGGGTGGGGGGGGGGGGGGGTGGGGGGGGGGGGGGGTGGGGGGGGGGGGGGGTGGGGGGGGGGGGGGGTGGGGGGGGGGGGGGGTGGGGGGGGGGGGGGGTGGGGGGGGGGGGGGGTGGGGGGGGGGGGGGGTGGGGGGGGGGGGGGGTGGGGGGGGGGGGGGGTGGGGGGGGGGGGGGGTGGGGGGGGGGGGGGGTGGGGGGGGGGGGGGGTGGGGGGGGGGGGGGGTGGGGGGGGGGGGGGGTGGGGGGGGGGGGGGGTGGGGGGGGGGGGGGGTGGGGGGGGGGGGGGGTGGGGGGGGGGGGGGGTGGGGGGGGGGGGGGGTGGGGGGGGGGGGGGGTGGGGGGGGGGGGGGGTGGGGGGGGGGGGGGGTGGGGGGGGGGGGGGGTGGGGGGGGGGGGGGGTGGGGGGGGGGGGGGGTGGGGGGGGGGGGGGGTGGGGGGGGGGGGGGGTGGGGGGGGGGGGGGGTGGGGGGGGGGGGGGGTGGGGGGGGGGGGGGGTGGGGGGGGGGGGGGGTGGGGGGGGGGGGGGGTGGGGGGGGGGGGGGGTGGGGGGGGGGGGGGGTGGGGGGGGGGGGGGGTGGGGGGGGGGGGGGGTGGGGGGGGGGGGGGGTGGGGGGGGGGGGGGGTGGGGGGGGGGGGGGGTGGGGGGGGGGGGGGGTGGGGGGGGGGGGGGGTGGGGGGGGGGGGGGGTGGGGGGGGGGGGGGGTGGGGGGGGGGGGGGGTGGGGGGGGGGGGGGGTGGGGGGGGGGGGGGGTGGGGGGGGGGGGGGGTGGGGGGGGGGGGGGGTGGGGGGGGGGGGGGGTGGGGGGGGGGGGGGGTGGGGGGGGGGGGGGGTGGGGGGGGGGGGGGGTGGGGGGGGGGGGGGGTGGGGGGGGGGGGGGGTGGGGGGGGGGGGGGGTGGGGGGGGGGGGGGGTGGGGGGGGGGGGGGGTGGGGGGGGGGGGGGGTGGGGGGGGGGGGGGGTGGGGGGGGGGGGGGGTGGGGGGGGGGGGGGGTGGGGGGGGGGGGGGGTGGGGGGGGGGGGGGGTGGGGGGGGGGGGGGGTGGGGGGGGGGGGGGGTGGGGGGGGGGGGGGGTGGGGGGGGGGGGGGGTGGGGGGGGGGGGGGGTGGGGGGGGGGGGGGGTGGGGGGGGGGGGGGGTGGGGGGGGGGGGGGGTGGGGGGGGGGGGGGGTGGGGGGGGGGGGGGGTGGGGGGGGGGGGGGGTGGGGGGGGGGGGGGGTGGGGGGGGGGGGGGGTGGGGGGGGGGGGGGGTGGGGGGGGGGGGGGGTGGGGGGGGGGGGGGGTGGGGGGGGGGGGGGGTGGGGGGGGGGGGGGGTGGGGGGGGGGGGGGGTGGGGGGGGGGGGGGGTGGGGGGGGGGGGGGGTGGGGGGGGGGGGGGGTGGGGGGGGGGGGGGGTGGGGGGGGGGGGGGGTGGGGGGGGGGGGGGGTGGGGGGGGGGGGGGGTGGGGGGGGGGGGGGGTGGGGGGGGGGGGGGGTGGGGGGGGGGGGGGGTGGGGGGGGGGGGGGGTGGGGGGGGGGGGGGGTGGGGGGGGGGGGGGGTGGGGGGGGGGGGGGGTGGTGGGGGGGGGGGGGTTGGGGGGGGGGGGGGGTGGGGGGGGCGGGGGGGTGGGGGGGGGGGGGGGTGGGGGGGGGGGGGGGTGGGGGGGGGGGGGGGTGGGGGGGGGGGGGGGTTGGGGGCGGGGGGGGTGGGGGGGGGGGGGGGTGGGGGGGGGGGGGGGGGGGGGGGGGGGGGGGGGGGGGGGGGGGGGGGTGGGGGGGGGGGGGGGGGGGGGGGGGGGGGGGTGGGGGGGGGGGGGTGGGGGGGTGGGGGGGGGGGTGGAGGGGGGGGGGGGGGGTTGGACTTAATGACCCTTGAGGTCTCTTCCAACTCAAAAGGGTCAGCTTCCATCCCTCACCTCTCCACACTGAAAGAATGAAAGTGGTTTTTATCCTTCATGTACAGGGTAGGTCATGGGACACATTCAGTGAACGTTTTTTTCTCCTTTGGATTTGATAACAGGTTCACTAAAGAGAACAAGGAATCCACAGACCCCTATGTCTTCCTGCCCTTTGGAGCTGGTCCAAGAAACTGCATTGGGATGCGCTTTGCTCTCCTGTCCTTGAAAGTGGCCGTGACTGTCCTTCTGCAAAGATATTCTTTCCGTCCCTGCAAAGAGACTCAGGTGAGCAACAGGACTTTTAAATTCAGGGTACTAGATCTGCTTCACTAGCAGAGGTTGGTTCTCTAGAAGCAGGTGGTCAATGCTATATTTATACAGCTCTGTCCCATTTCCTTAGAAAGCATCTGAGATGCTGTCATTTCGATGGCTAGATTTGAGTCTGGTGATACTTTAGAGACCAACAAGGTTTTCGAGCTGTGAGCTTTTGAGAGTCATAGTTCCTCTTGTCAGATAGGACACAAATTCACAGTTTTGAGAACTGCAAAACCATATGCGTGATAATATCTTCTAGATGGGAAAACTGCAGAAAATAATCTTGCAGAAACGTTTGGAAGATTGTGACATTGTGAATGGACTAATGGGAAACGATTTCCCGCCCCCTCCTCCAAAAAAATTAAACATGCTACATGATCCTTACTTCAATTCAATTCAATACTTGAATTGGCATAAACAAAGAAGTTAATAAAAGTATAAATAAACAGATTAAAAGAAGAAAATAGATTTTAATTTGATCCTTACTTCATCATGAATAAATAACCTTTAGGATATAATGTATCTTAAATAGAGATCTGTTTAATCTATCTTTAGATAGATTTTTTCCCCTTAAAAAGGACTTTTATTTTTTCCCCTTAAAAAGGACTTTTATTTTTTTAAATTTTAAAAATTTTAAAATGATTTTTTATTTTTTTTTTAATTGATTTTTATCTAGCCTGGTGTTTACCCATTTTAGCGCTCTTGGTCATTTGCATCCTTAGGTGTGAACAGAGTTGCTGACCGATCTGATGCAGGTGCATTCCAGTTGTTCCCAGTATTGTTGATATCATATCACTAATTGGCTTTTCTGGATTTTTCCCCTTTTGAATGCCAAAGATCCCCCTGGAACTGGACCCCAAAGGCTTCATGCAACCCAAAAAACCCATCATGCTGAAGATGGTCCCCAGAGCCCCCGCTGAACCCGAGGAATAAAGGGATTTGAAGTACCTTAGATGCTGCCGCCACCTTATTGCCTTCCCCTCACACGGGACTAGTAACTTGCATACTGGAGCTGAAAGGGAGAAAACGGCAGCTTTTGCCTCAAGATCCGGCTCTGCTTCCTGTGATAGACTTGGAAATCTTCGTTTTTGCCTGGGTGGTCTCTTTCAGCCTCCGATCAGAAGCTTTTCTGATATGACAGAAGTTCTTAATTTCCATCCACTTTAGATTGTCTTGCGACCAGCTAAGTTTTATAGGTGCCTCTTTTTATTAGAAGTTATCCTTTTGGGCAGAGAGATCATGTTTTCTCCTGAGCACTGAGATGAAGATGTTGGCGTTTTGATAGAAATGTAACTGGGGCCACTTAGAACTTACCTTTTGGACAGGTGACTGTGGAAACCAAGAACATTTACATCAATTCTCATAGAATTCGAAAATCCTAAAAGCTCAAAGACAAGCTTCACTTCTGGAGTTGATGCTATACATGGTTGTGTGAGATCTTATCAAGATATCTATTAACACTCCACTGTGGGTGTCCACACTTTTGTGGGGGGTGGGGACTAGAGGAACAGAAGCTTTTCTGTGGTGGTAACCTCCATTGAGCAACTTCCTCTCCATTACGCAACTTCCTCTCCACATTATCAACGTTTATATACCAGGCTTTCCCCCTGAGCATTTAAAAACACCCAATTCATTTTGCTAGGCCTGTGTTCATTCTTTGTGTGTCCATTTTATGCTCCTGTGGATTTCTTTGTTATTGTTCTGTTGTTTTGCTCATGTGTGAGAGCTCTATGTACTGGTACTATGCTAAATTGGAGATGAGAGATTGTTTTGAATTCCTGCTTCCCAGTCAGTCTTCTGTTCCCTTCTGGAGACTTTTGTTTCTAGTTAGCCCCTTGCCCTCCCCTTAATATACTTGCTCTGCACCCTTGAGACCTAATGAATCTAAGGCTTATTTGAAATCTGCCCACTTATTTGAAAGGGTACCCTTTAGAAATGGGTGGAGCTTTGGGGAAAATATGGAACAGATGTGGCAGCGAATAATTTTTGATTAATCACACCAAATATTGCATAGGTAGGAGGCAGAATTGTGAGAACGCATCTTCAGGAAAGGAGTTTGCTTCTGTTCAATATGAGCTTCCCTGTGTTTATGCTGTGTTTGTACTGGATTTTTAAATGGGTTCTCACATCAATATAAAAGAGTGTCTTCCGTTACTCTACCAATATTGAAAAGAGTGCTTCCTGGGTAAGAGATGTTGTCAACTGCTCTTCGAAAATGCTGTAGTTCTCTGTTGTGACAGGATACAGTGTACGGATCATCTCTTTTATTTCGCTTGAAGTGTCTGACTCAACAATATTGACAAACGTATCAAATTGCATATATCAAAATGATCACTTTTGGCACTTAGAAAGCTGCAGGGGGAGGGGGGGGTTGGCATTTTTTTGTGTGTATATATATATAAACCCCTGCTCTTGACAGTTCTCCTTTGCCTATGAACATGCGGTAGAATATGTGTTTTATCCGCTGAAGATCTGAGATTCAGTTAGTGAGAGCCGGCAGAGTTTGTTTATTTATTTATACTGTGCTTTCTCCTCAATGGAGGACCCAAGTGGCTTACAAAATCATGTTCTTCTCCATTTTATCCGCACAACAACAAATTTGTGAAGTAGGCTAGAGTGACTAGCCCAAAGTCACCTAATGAGCTTCCGTGGTAGAGTGGGGATTTTTTTAGCTTGGATACCCAACACCCTAACCACTACACAAGACAGCTGCAGGGCTCAGTTCGAATCCCTACTCATCCACGCAGCTCAATGTATGATCATAGGCTAATCGTTCTCTTTCAGTCCAACCTACCTCACAGGGTTGTAGTGAGGATAAAATACAGGAGGGAAGAGCCATGTACCCTGCCCTGCTCTCCTGAGAGAAAAGGGAGGGATAAAAGTATAGTGAAACAGTGTGAGTGTCAATGTGGTGTAGTGGGAAGAGGGATCTGGGAGATCAAGATTCAAATCCCTGCTTTGCCACAGAAGCTTGCTGGGTAATTTTGGTCCTGTCACACACACTTGGCCTAACCCACCTCAAGGTGTGGGGAGGACAATGATAGATGCTGTTTTGGGTCCCCGTTGAGGGGAAAAGTGGGGTCCAATTCCTGTAAAGAAATTAAATAAACAGTGGGTGCCATTTTTCCTGTCAGAAAACACCCTCACAAAAAGGAATCCTGCCCCTCCCCCACTGACCTTTCATGCACAAAAATTAAGCAACTGTAACTTCATCACCTGCATGAGTGTCTTCCCCATTTATGAGGAAAACGAAACCCTGCCAGCTTGGTAAACAGTGCCCCTCCTATCCCCCCCACCCCCGGCTGCGAGTCTGTAAAATAAATATTAAAACAACCAGAAGGGCAAACAAAAAACCCAAGAGCTAAGGGGAAAGGGGGGAAAGACCAGCCTAAATCTCTCCAGGCTGGACACCTTGGAGAAGTTTGGGTTGATGCCAGTGGCCTACAGACAGGTGACTAAAACCGTATTTGACTGGGTTTCCCAGAAAGGAATTCACCTTCTGGCTGACTGGGGGAAAAACTTTTAAAATGATGTAACCTCGGAGAAATAAAGAGGGAAGTTAATCTCTGTTTAGGTAGTGGTTTCGACACCCGCAGATCTGTGAAAGAGCAATCTCTGCTCCACCTTTCTGGGTTGGTTTGTTTTTTAAATAGGAGGGGATAGAAGACGTCTCTTTGACTTTCCTGTAAACTCGGCAGGTAATTTTGCCAGAGTCAGGATGTTATGGTTCTCTGTGTTCACCCTGAGAAGGGATTAGGTAAATGGGTGCAGGCAAGATCCATCCATGACTACTAGCCAAAACCCCCTGAAAGGTACATCCATGACTAGAGGTACTAAATCTCTGGCCCCTTCCACACATGCAGAATAATGCACTTTCAATCCACTTTCATAATTGTTTGGAAGTGGATTTTGGTATTCCGCACAGCTGCAAAGTGCATTGGAAGTGGATTGAGAGTGCCTTATACTGCATGTGCAGAAAGGGCCTCTGAATCCCAGTGCTTCCGCACTTGCAGAATAATGCATTTTCAGTCCACTTTCACAATTGTTTACAAGTGGATTTTGCTATTCCGCACAGTAAAATCCAGCTGCCAAATGCATTGAAAGTGGATTGAAAGTGCATTATTCTGCATGTGCAGAAGGGACCTTCCCAGTGCTAGGGAGGCGATCTCAGAGGAAGGCCTTGTGACCTCTGCACCCCGTTTGTCAGCCTTCAAAAGTAGTTGGTTGGACTTTGTGCAAAGAAGGAGGCTGAACTAGATAAGACAGAATTGTTGTTCTTTGCGCAAGCCTTCAAGATGAAGAAGAGGAGGATTTGAATTTGCCTTTCTCTCCTGTAAGGAGTCTCAACAGGGCTTACAGACTCCTTTTCCTTCCTCGCTTTGTGAAGGAGGTGGGACTGAGAGTTCTGAGAGAACCGTAACTGGCTCAAGGTCATCCATCGGGCTTCCTGTGGAACAGCAGGGAAACAAACCAATTGAATTAAAGAGGCTCTGCAGGAATGTGTTCTCAATAGTGCCGTTTGGTTCCTTACTGTGGGTAGTCCCTATATGAGTATGTAACTGGGGCTTGTTTCGTGTATTTGATAGTTTGTATGTTTGTATCACACTGTTGCACTTTCTATCGCACTATATTTATTTGCATTTGATGTACTATATTGGCCATTGGAGAGTATTTAGTTTAGTTTAGTTTGATAGTAAACAAACCCAGTTCACCAGTTAAGAGTCTGCTGCTCATGTGGAGCAGTTGGGAGTCAAGCCTGTTTCTCCACAATAGAGTCCTCCACTCTTAACCGCTACACCACGCTGGCTCTGGAACTACCACTGTAGAGATTAGTTCCGCAAGAGAAAATGGCTGCTTTGGAGGGCAGTCCCTGTAGCGATATACAGTCCTATTAATTTTATGACAGCAAGCCAGCAGCAGCTGGAGGTGTGACAAAGGGTTTCCGGCACAGATTATCCTCCTAATTTTCACAACGACGACCTTGCAAAGGGTTGCTGTGCTCCAGGTGGGATGTGGAGAATCTCCCCCAGTTACAACAGCTGACAGATCTGTTCTCCTGGAGAAAATGACTGCTGGCAAGGTGGACTCTGCGGCAGTGAGGTCCCTCCTTTCCAGGTTCCAGCCCCCAAGATCTCCAGGATTTCAGCACCTGGAGCTGGCAACCATCCCACCCCATGTGGCTGAGTGCAAGGGGGTGAGCTGAGATTCAGGTTGTAACCTTGTCTGAGTCCCTATGTAGCTTGATCCTGTACTGAAAAGTAAATGCCATGGATTGCAAACTTAACCATTTTTTTAACCTTCTGGTTATCGTTTAGGATCTCTTGTGCAATGCTACTTTATTTTTCCTCCTCTCCCTTCCACTCTGCAGAGTGATCTTTAAAGGGCAAAAACGAATAAACAATTACAGGAGAAAGTGGAAGGAAGAGTATGAGCGCGCCTGTGCAAAGGGCTGCCCCTCCCTGGTTTAGAGAGCTGGTTGCATAAGAAAACTTTGTCCTGGAGAGACGAGGAGCGGGATTTTCTGCTCCCAGAATTGGATTCCACCCCTGCGTTGTCATGGAAACCTGGATCTTAGTCGTTGCCTTTCTGGTCCTTCTCCTCCTGTGAGTGTGGGGGGTGGGTCTGGCTTTGGGGTGGAGGGGACTTGTTGCTGGGCACAGAACTTGTTGCTGGGCACAGCCACCCGGGAAAGGGAGAGAAGTTTAGAGCAAGGAAGTTTGGCCAGAGCAAAACGACTGGAACATCCCGGCTCTGTTTGCTGAAGTTTCAAAAACCGCTCAGATGCCCAGGAGGATGCTGTGAACAGAAAGAAGTTAAGCTTTGCTAATTTCAGCCCTTTTTGCACTGTTGCAACAAAATTAAGCAGTAATCCACCCCACTCTCATAGCACCTTCCTCCTAGGAAAATAGTTTTAGAAGGTAGCCATGTTAATCTGCAGTAGAACAGTTAGATTCAAGACCAGGAGCACCTTATCATAGAGGACAGGGGGAAAATGTGCTTCTGATTAATGTTTTTTTACTTTTAAAAGCCAGTGTGCTTTAGTGATTAAGAGCAGGTGGACTCTGATCTGGAGAACTGGGTTTGATTTCCCTTTCCTCCGCATGAGCAGCAGACTCTTAACTGGTGAACTGGATTTGTTTCCCTGCTCCTACGCATGAAGTCTGCTAGGTGACCTTGGGCCAGTCACAGATCTCTCTCTGAACTCTCTCAGTACCTCCACTCTCTTTAACTTTGTTATTAACTAGAGACCAACCAGAGTTTCAGGGTGTAAGCTTTTGAGAGTCAAAGCTCCCTTCATCAGATATGGCATTAGAGCGTTGACTTTGAAACACTTATATCTCTCCTGAATGTCTGCGTGGGATCTTTGCAGCCAAATACAAAAGGAGTATCCTTCTGGCGCTAACAGAGTTCTCGGCACTTGTCCCTCGTCCTTGGCACTCGTCCTGCCGATGTCGATTCTTTCTGGATCAGTGTCTCTCAGTTGCCCTCACTGGCCTCTTGCCTTGATTGTCTTCCTAGATATGGGATCTGGCCATACCGTTTCTTCAAGAAGCTGGGGATTCCCGGCCCTCAGCCTTTGCCTTTCATCGGGACCTTTCACCACTACCGAAAAGTGAGTATATCCGAAGGTGATCCCTGCCGGCCTGCTGAATTTCTCTCCTTCAGGGGTTAAGTGCTTATATCATTGCAGGAATCTTGTAGGGCAGGTAGATCTGAGAAGCCACGGTTTGCTCCCAGTCACCTGTTGAGCTTCATGCGGGTGTGTTAAGTACGGTTAAGTCGCTTCCCGCTCATCGTAGCCTGTGAATCAATGTCCTCCAGAACACCCCATTGTTCACAGCCTTGCTCAGGCCTTGCAAACTGCATTGAACCTCGTAGGAGGCAAGTTTAAGATCCTCAACCCACCCAGAACATGCTATATTCCGCTCTGCTTTGTTGTCAGAATTTATTTTTTTAAAACTTCAAATAAAATACTGCATCTTTGCAGGAAGAAGTTTGAGTCCCACGGCAGCTCTAAGACCAGCCAAGCTT
This sequence comes from Sphaerodactylus townsendi, assembly GCF_021028975.2. Lineage (NCBI taxonomy): Eukaryota > Metazoa > Chordata > Lepidosauria > Squamata > Sphaerodactylidae > Sphaerodactylus > Sphaerodactylus townsendi. The sequence goes on from NC_059428.1 coordinate 150,076,321, forward strand.
TATTCTCTGTCACTTAGATCATTGTGATAATTCTGCTCACAAGATGCTTCCCCTATTTGGATTTCGGCAATAAATAAATCATTTAATTTATTACATTCCAAATTCCTTCGGAAACTAATGGAGCTCCCTAGATGTGTGCCTTATGCTGCTTTGTGCATTGAGATGGGCCAAGAACTCTAGAAACCTTGGCATGGGTAAGGGCCATAAAATATTGGCTGCATATACATTTTCTAGCTGGATCCAATAGCTATATTCCCTCTCTGTTATCAGATCACTTTATTTCAGAATGGTATACTTTGATCTTTAGAAAGGTTGAAGCTATTGGTTTCCCCTTGGAATCTCTCCTTATGTTCACAAAGGTGGAAGCCTTCAGACTAATTAAGAATAGGCTCTTGGATCTTGATTTTCATAATCTGACTCGTGCTGCCAAGACGACCTGTTCTCCAACTACATTGTTAATCCCATGCGAGCGTGGAATTATGGCAGCATATCTTCGTCTGCTGATTAATCCCACCCAGAGGAGAGCCTTGGCTACTGCAAGATGTAATGTGCTGCCATCAGCTCTGCTGGAGGGAAGATTCAAGAATATGGAACGTTCTAAAAGAGTTTGTTCATGTGATAGGACTACGGTTGAAATACTTGACCATTCTTTGTTTCTATGCCCTAAATACAATAAGATACGCATGGAATACATGAACTCCATTTTCTTGCAATGTTCTCAGTGGCATTAGTGTTATAAGATACCCAATCTCCTGAACAGCTCTGATGTGCTCTTTTGCGAAACTGTTGCAAATTTTATACTGGAAAACTAGTAATTTTAACTGTATTTCTTAACCTTGTTTTGTTTTAAAATTTTGTCCTGCTTTATATGCCAATAAAGGCTTGTGTGTGTGTGCTCACAAGATGCTCTCGTTATTTACTATCTCTGACGGAACTTTTGTGTGCATGCTGAAAACTTTGGTGGTCTTAAAAGGTGCTTCTAGACTCAGATTTTTTCCCCTGCTGCTTCAATTCAACACTGCTACCTGTCTGAATCTAATTTTACTGTAGGCATTTTAAATAAACTATTTGTATGCTCACCTTTCTCCCGAGCATCTGAGGTCCCTTCCGCACATGCAGAATCATGCACTTTCAATCCACTTTCAGTGCACTTTGCAGCTGGATTTTACTGTGTGGAATAGCAAAATCCACTTGCAAAGAATTGCGAAAATGGATCCAATGTGCATTATTCCGCACATACAGAAGGAGCTTCAGGAGCTTCAGTTTACAATAATATAAAAATAATTTGATAGTGCAAAAACAGTAGAACAGGTATAAAAATTCATTTCTTTAAAAAAAATCTTAACACACCACCTCTCCTTATAAGCAGGGCATTTCCCTTTTGCCCTCAAAAGCTCTCCAGAATACCATAGTTTTATAGCCTTGCTGGAAAGCTAAGATAGAAGCCTAGCGAGTTTTCGAAGATCAGCTGATCAGCAAAGTATCTGATGAATAGAATTCATTTTCACTTCGCTGGAACTGTCCTTTCTTCTTACACCTCTCTCACCTTGACAGGGGGCTTTGGATTTCGACCTGAAGTGTTATCAGAAGTATGGTAAACTCTGGGGGTGAGTATTCATTTCTTTTTAGCTATTTACAACATTTCTGAGCCACCACTGCACCCAAATAAGGCCCCCAACTATCCCACAGAATGACTTCCCAGTGGGGAAAGGTTATCTGAACAATGCTAAAATGTTCCCTGGTGATTAAGTTCTAAAATGAACCTGCAAGAAAGATTTCATGCTTCATTTGGACATCATGTCCTCTTACTCCAAGGACCTGCTTTTAATGGATAGGGACCATTTTTAATGGATGGCAGCCATTTTGTACGGCAACCACTTGGTATCAAAATTCCAAAGATGCCCACAGGCTCAGAAAGGTTGCATCCCCCTGTGCTAAATGATAAATGGGTTGTTGGTATGTTTATTTATTTTAAAATTTGCTATCCCTCCTTTTATAACTTAAGGTAAAGAAAACGAGGCTACAGCTAATTGCTGACAGTAATGAGCCTCCAACTGGAGTGAAAAAGAAAGAACTTATCATACTATATAATTCTTTTACATCTCTTTTGCATTTCAAATGACAAAATATAAAGTATACAGGTATGTCACAAATCAGCTATTTATACAAGGATAAGGTAGTCTAGATTCAATGCCGACCTTGTAAGGAGACTTCAAGGCTTATTCTGTGGGGGAAAAAATACACGAACAAATAAAATAGATAGATAGTAAAGGATACAGGGGCGGGCAGTACTACATTAATGGCAAAATATTAATACTTACAAATGACCAAATATTCATTCTTGCAAACTGAAAGATACCCCAAGAAACACTAGCTATCATAACCTAACCAGCTTTTGCTACTGAAGTGAGTTAGAACACCCTCATGTGATATGCCTCATTTGGCATCTGATGATACTTTGGCAGGCATCAGTTATATGCTTTCCAAGAGAATATTCTGTGAATAGCAGCATTCTCACTCTTCCCTCTGTCGGATGATGGCTTCCTCCCTGCCCCTTTCTTGCTTTAAGGCGGCTCGAGACCTGGAAGCCCCTCGAGAAGGCACTGCCTTATGGGCAAGCATTTCAAAAGTTTATCTTCTCCCTCCTCCTTTTTTTTTGGGCAGCAAGAATATATGGCGTTTGGCAGCCCGTGGTAGTAAGATCATCTGGATTCCACCATCATCAAAAACATCTTGGTGAAAGAATGCTACACCTATTTCACTAACCATGGATAGGTATTCCCGTGAAGTGCTTTTTCTGGTAAGAGATCTTTTGGATAAAGACATCCTTGATCCTGAGAGGAGATTACTTTGCTACAGTCTCTGGAGCACATCCGAAGCAACTGGATTGCCAATGCGTGGGTGTAATGTACATCAAGCAGTTCTCTCTATTTTTGTGTTGTTGTTCTACATAGGACTTCGGCTTGAATGGAGACTTAGATGATTACTTCTCGGTAGCAAAGAGATGATGAACAAAGTGGAAGAGAATTACGCGCAGATCCTCTAAACCCACCTTTACCAAAGCGGGAGACTGAAGGAGGTAAAAGCCTGAAGCGCTCCCGAGTGATATGAAGCGATGAATATTTTTTGGCCAACAACTTGATTATGTTCTCCCCAGTTAATCAGTTTGGTTTGACTCTTTTGAAGGAGCTTTATTAATTAATATTATTAATATTGCAATAATAATTAATGAAATTTTTTTTAACCATATGGCATTGTGTTTTTGAACCTGTCTCTTGGGAATCCAAAGAACCTTACAACTTTCTGTTAGGGGAGTGATAAGACTGGGCGGAGAGAATCGCGAGGAACAGGGCAAAGAGTTAGAAAACCAGACTTTAGGGCCCTTGGCGGGTAATGCTGTAAGCAGTTACTCCTATTTAAGTCCCATGACTAAGCGCCAGTGTGGTTTAGTGGTTAAGAGCAGAGAAGAACCAGCTCCTCCACGCATGAGGCCTGCTGAGTGACCAGCAGGCCAGTCACAGTCCTCTGGGAACAACTCTCAGCCCCACCTATCTCTGTTGTGGGGAGGAGAAGGAAAGGCGGTTGTCAGGCTGCTTTGAGACTCCAGCAGGGACGCAAAACCTTACCTTTTCTTCTAGTTAGGTTTGCTCTGTTAATTTGAAATTTGCATTTACTTCTGCCTTGGCTATGAAGTGGTCCTGAAATATAGTCTGTTGTTCTGTAAGGCTGCGTGTTTACAAACACTCAAAATGAAAACAGGAACTTGTTCATTGTAAACTGATGTCAGTTTCTTGTGCTTCGTATTAGTTGAGTATTCGTTCATTTGGATTTTTTGAAACCTGATTTCTCCAGCTAAAGGAGGTTACAGTGGTTACAAACATACACTAAAAATGCTGTCAGCAAACAATAAACATAACTCAAATACCAAGATCAGACCAAGCCCAGAATTCTTACAGGCCCTCGAGGCCTGGCTTCCTATGTGCATCATAGCCCATTAGTAAAAAGGCATACTGAATAACTCAGCCTGACCTAGCTCCTGAAAAATCACTGCTGTTTTAATAGCCTCAGGTAACTGTTCCACTAGTTTGGGACCACCCCAGGAAAGTCTGGTTTTTTTTCTAGTTGGCACAGATCTAATTTGCAGGATGGAATTTTTAACAGTTGGTTGACTGAGTGGAACAAATAAGGGTGGTTGTTTGGAGAGCCAACTCAATCCCAGTTCAAAACATCTAAAAAACGTCTAAGAACCTTTACCTATTTAGCAATCCTGATTATCTTCTCCACACCAATATAGGGCCTGAGTGAACTGAGATCAAGTCCAAATTAAATTGAGGTTGGAAGGTTCCCATAGATAGAAGAAAGGCTCTGGAGAACGGTTGGGTTGGCTATGTCTGAAGTTATATAGTGAGCTTGTCTTCATGCTACATCCTTGCTGGTTTTAACAGAGCATGTTTCTATTTAATGAAAGGCCGTTCTGAAGTGTCAACGGCACCTGAGGAATCTGTTTTGTGTTTCAGATGTTTCCCATCATTATCCATAATGGAGAGAAACTGCTGAGGAACGTCCAGAAAAAAGCAGCTAAGGACGAAGACGTCGCTATGAAAGAGTGAGTGATTCGTATCGGTAGATTCGGTCGATCGGTCGATTTTAGAGTAGAAACCGAATTGCATTGCAAACCCCCCCCCCCCCCGACATTCCTATTTTGTATTTTGTGCAGTGTCTTTGTCATCAGAAATTTTGTCTTTGGTTCTCTGCTCAGCAGTGTATCTCCTTAAAATTCTGATCTGCTAAGTTTGCTGGCTGGGAACACCTGATCAAGCCCTCCCCTCCTTTGTGATTCCTTTGTGAATGAAATGGACATATCACAGAATCAAGAATGGAGTTAAATGAGCAACACTCGAATGTATGGCATGTTATTTCAGTTCACAGGAGAGACATTCTCCAAGAATGCTTGGGTTTAATGTATTGTCGAAGGCTTTCATGGCCGGAATCACTGGGACGATGTGTGGTTTCTGGGCTGTATGGCCGTGTTCTGGTAGCATTTTCTCTTGTTGGCTTGCTGGGAGCCCATCACAGATGACTGGGGGAAGGCAACAGCCAATCACCCTGTGAACAAAGTTGGCTGCATTTGTGGCTGGCATCTTCAGAGGATCTTCAGAGACTCAAATAAGTCAGATAACAATGCGGAATTAGTCAGAGGTGGTTTTTAAAGCACCTACAGTCTACAAAAGGCGCTTACTTGATTCTGCAAAGTGTGTCTCTCAGTTTGATGGTCCCAAGCAAATCACAGTGCTCTTATTCTTACTGAACAAGTTCCTCCGAAACAAACGTCCTGAGTCATGGCATCTATCAGGTTTACATGTCCTCTTTTTCCCCTTCTCCACAGCTTGTTTGGGGCCTACAGCATGGATGTTATAACCAGCACGTCCTTCAGCGTTGACGTTGATTCAATGAACAATCCTGATGACCCTTTCATCATGCACGTCAAAAAGCTTCTCAAGTTCAGCTTCTTTAGTCCTATGTTGATCCTCCTCGGTATGGAGCCTTTATGTACCATCGAATTTGGAAAGATCGATATCCCCCTCTTGGTTTTTTAAAAATATGGGGAGCTGGACCATTCCATGATTCCACCTCCTTTTGATGATTGTACACAATTGGTCATGGAACTTCTTTCCCTGCATGCCATTGGTTGACCTTTTGAACATTCACAGACTCAACAGCCTTGAGTTTCCTTCCCCTGCAATCTTTTTATGTTGGTCATGCCCAAGACGAGAAGGTACATTCCTATATCATTCTTAGAACTGGTTCATAACAGGAAAGCAGTTACATGCATCACTGGTTTCAGGTAAGATTCGGTTCTAAGGATTACATAGAAATGTTCTAGTTAGTTCGTTAGTTCGTTAGTTTGTTAGTTCGTTCATTCGTTCGTTCGTTCATTCCATTTGTACGCCACCCTCCCCATAGGGGCTTAGAGCTGCTTACAGCATATATATAAAATTAATAAATAAACAGTCAACAATTAAAACAGTTAAGACAATTAAAACAGTTAGGACAATTAAAATCCAACCTAGTCTAATATTAAAAGCACGTTTGAATTAAAATCGCCTAAAAGCTAACTGTCAAATCAGAGTTAAAATAAGACTGGCATCATGTGCCTTTTAAAGCAAATAGGGAATTGGGATTTGGGCAGGCAACAAGTGCAATTGGAAGTAGATAATTACATTTTCAGTTTCCAGTTTTTTGGGCCTCAACCAAAAGCCCGGCGGAACAGCTCTGCCTTACAGACCCTGCGGAATTGCCTCAAATCCCGCAGGGCCCTGATGTTTTTCATCTTGAGCAAGACCAGTATAGAAGATAGGGAGAAGAGGCGGACTCTGTCTGAATCCATGAAGGACATCCATCCTTCCTGTTGGCTTACTGGGAGTCCATCACAGATGACTGGAGGAAGGCAACAGCCAATCACCCTGTAAACAAAGTCTTCCTAGTAATGTCATGCTGTGACGTCACCCCATGGATATGTAATGGCCCAGTGCTTGCACAGGGAACTGCTTTCATTTTTACCTAAAGCTAGAAAAAGGCTTCGGACTTTCCTCCATGGTATGCTGAGATGGAAGAAGAAGAGTTTGGATTTCTACCTCCCTTTCTCTCCTGGAATGTAGGAGTGGGGCAACAAATCTGGTTCATCTGATAAGACTCCTCCACTCATATGGAGGAGTGGGAAATCGAACCCGGTTCCCCAGATTAGAGTCCATCTGCTGTTAACCACTATGCTATGCTGGCATACATACATGCCACTCTTGGGTGATTCAGATCTTGCTCTGCTAAAACCATTGTGCTAGGGTCTTGTCCCTCCCAAAGGGGGTGAGCTTTCTTCCTGACTTGTTGCACCTTCCTGAGCGACCACCTGGCTTTTCTCCTCTGCAGTCGTCTTCCCATTCTTCATGAAAGTGCTGGAGAAGCTAAATGTCACCATGTTACCTGGCTCCTTTATGAAATTCTTCAAGAACGTAGTCCAGAAAATCAAGAGGGACCGGCAGAAGAACGATCACACGGTTAGTGTAGCCCATGTGAACCTGTGGACAGAGAGTGTGCGTGCGTGCGTGCGTGCGTGCGTGCGTGCGTGCGTGCGTGCGTG
>NC_059428.1:150083555-150113764 GCF_021028975.2 Sphaerodactylus townsendi
GACAGTTTCATTGCAGAGTCTATTTTATGTATTATGTGGTTTTATTACATTGTTTTTAAATTTTGTTGATCCCCAGTGAGGAAGTCAGACTATAAATCAAGTAAATAAAATGGTGTGTGGGTGTACAAACAAAATGATATTTGTGTATTTAAATAAATACTGCATGTGTGTGTGTGTGTGTGTGTATATATATCTCAATCCCTGCTCTTGACAGGTCTCCTTTGCCTATGAACATATGGTAGAATATGTGTTTTACCTGCTGAAGGTCGGAGATTCAGTTATTGAGAGCCGTCATAGTTTGTTTATTTATACTGTGCTTTCTCCTCAATGGAGGACCAAAGTGGCTTACAAGATCATGTGCTTCTATGCTTTATCTTTACAACAACCACCTTGTGAAGTAGGCTAGAGTGACTAGCCCAAAGCCACCTCATGAGCTTCTGAGGTAGAGCCTGGAAACCCAACACCCTAACCACTACACAAGACAGCTGAAGAGGTAAGGCCTCCATTCGAATCCCTACTCAACCTCATAGCTCAGTGTACGATCATAGGCTAATCATTCTCTTTCAGCCCAACCTACCTCACAGGGTTGTGGTGAGGATAAAATACAGGAGGGAAGAGCCATGTACCCTACCCTGCTCTCCTGAGGAAAGGAGATAGATAGATAGATAGATAGATAGATAGATAGATAGATAGATAGATAGATAGATAGAGAGAGAGAGAGAGAGAGAGAGAGAGAGAGAGAGAGAGAGCCAGTGTGGTTTAGTGGGAAGAGGGATCCGGAGGCCAAGATTCAAATCCCCGCTTTGCCTCAGAAGCTTGCTGGGTACTTTTGGCCCTGTCACACACACTCAGCCTCACTCACCTCAAGGTGTTTTTGTGAGGATAAAACGGGAGGACAGTGATAGATGCTGTTTTGGGCCCCCGTTGAGGGAAAAAGTAGGGTCCAAATCATACAAAGAAATTAAATAAACAGTGGGTGGTGCCATTTTTCCTGTCAGCAAACATCCTCACAAAAAGGGGGCCACCCCTCCCCATTGACCTTTCATGCACAAAACCCCTCATGAGTGTCTTCCCCATTTATGAGGAAAAGGAAACCCTGCCAGTTTGATAAACAATGCCCTGGAGCTATTTTTGGGGCCCCTGGAAGTCGGTAAAATATTAAAACAACCAGGAAGGCAAACAAAAAACACAAGAGCATCTTTTTGTTTGTTTGTTTGTTTGTTTGTTTGTTTGTTTGTTTGTTTGTTTGTTTGTTTGTTTGTTTGTTTGTTTGTTTGTTTGTTTTTAAAGGAGACTGATAAGGGATACGGGGGAAAAGACCAGCCTAAATCTCTGCAGGCTGGATACCTTGGAGAAGAGTGTTTGGTGGCCAACAGACAAGTGAGTAAAACTTTATTTGACTGGGTTTCCCAGAAAGGAATTCACCTTCTGATCAGCTGAGGGAAAAAAACTTTTTAAATGATGTAACCTCAGAGTAATAAAGAGGGAAGTTAATCTCTGTTTAGGTAGTGGTATCAACGCCCTGTTCCTTTCCCGCATGCGGTGTGAAAGAGCAACCTTTGCTCCACCTTTCTGGGTTGGTTTGTTTTTTTTAATAGGAGGCAGGATTATATTTTTCTCAGAATGGGAGGGGACAGAAGACGTCTCTTTGACTTTCCTGTAAACTCGGCATGTAGTTTTGCCTGAGTCAGGATTGTTGTGGTTCTCTGTTCATCCCGAGAAGGGATTACGTAAATGGGTGCAGGCAAGATCCATCCATGACTACTAGCCAAAAACGACTGAAAGTTTCAGCCATGACTAGAGGCACTACTTCTCTGGCTCCTTCTGCACATGCAGAATAACACTCTTTCAATCCACTTTCATAATTGTTTGGAAGTGGATTTTGCTATTCCACACAGCGAAATCCAGCTGCAAAGCGCATTGAAAGTGGATTGAAAGTGTGTTATCCTACATGTCCAGAAAGGGCCTCTGAATCCCAGTGCTAAGGAAGCAACCTCAGGGGAAAGCCTTTTGGCCTCTGCTCCCTATTCATCAGCCTTCAAAAGTAGCCATTCTTTGTGCGAGGCTTCAACATGAAAAAGAGGAGGAGGAGTTCGGATTCACACCCTGCCTTTCTCTCCTTTCTCTCAAAGGGGCTTAGAGACTCCTTTTCCTTCCTTGCCTTGTGAAGGAGGTGGGGCTGAGAGAGTTCTGAGAGAACTGTGACTGGCCCAAGGTCAGGTTTCCTGTGGAGCAGCGGGGAAACAAACCCATCGAATTAAAGAGGTACTGCAGGAATGTGTTCTCAGTAGTGCCATCTAGTTACTTACGGTAATAGGGGATAGTCCCTATATGTATATGTAACAGGGCCTTGTTTCGTGTATTTGATAGCTTGTATGTTTGTATCGCACTGTTGCACTTTCTGTCACATATTTATCTGCATTTGATTTGCTATATTGGCCATTGGAGAGTTTTTTGTTTAGTTTAGTTCCATGTGGGGTCTGGGGATCTCCCCCCAGTTACAACTGAGCTCCAGCTGAGAGATCCGTCCTCCTGGAGAAAATGACTGCTGGCAAGGTGGACTCCGCAGCAGTGAGGTCCCTTCTCTCTAGGTCCCAGCCCCCAAGATCGCCAGGATTTCTCCACCTGGAGTTGGCAACCATCCCACCGCATATTGCTAAGTCCAAGGGGATGAGCTGAGATTCAGGTTGTAACCTTGTCTGAGTCCCTATGCAGCTTGATCCTGTACTGAAAAGTAAATGCCATGGATTTAAGATCTCTTGTGCAACGCTACTTTGTTTATTTCCCCCCTCTCCCTTCCGCTCCGCACAGTGATCTGGCTTTAAAAGGGCAAAAATAATAAAATGAGTAAACAAACTGCGGGAGAAAGTGGAAGGAAGTGTGCGTACACGCCTGCGCAAAGGGCTGCACCTCCCTTATTTAAAGAGCTGCTTGCCTAAGGAAACTTTGTCCTGACAAGGAGCAGGATTTTCTGCTCTCAAAATCGGATTCCTCCCCTCCATTGTCATGGAAACCTGGATCTTGGCCATTGTCTTTCTGGTCCTTCTCCTCCTGTAAGTGTCAGGGTGGGGATCTGGCTTTGGGGTTGAGGGGACTCCTTGCTGGGCACAGAAAGCCACCTGGGAAAGGGAAAGAAGTTTAGAGCAAGGAAGTTTGGCCGGAGCAAAACGACTTGAACATCCCCGCTCTGTTTGCTGTAGTTTCATAAACCTCTCAGATGCCCAGAAGGATGCTGTGAACAGAAAAAAGTTAAGCTTTACTAAGTCCAGCCCTTTTTGCCCTGTTGCAACAAAATTAAGCAGTAATCCAGAGATACTTTTTTTTTTGCTGTCAAGTCGCAACTGACTTGTGCCTCCGCGTCATATTCCTTGGCGGTCTCCCATCCAGGGTCCAGGCTGGGAGTGGGCCACTGCCCCAAGGTCACCCAGCAAGCTTCCGTGACACGAGTGTGGATTTGGACCTGCCTCAGTCCAACACCTTAACCATTCCGGCTCTCTCACCTGTGACTAACCAAATGCATCCCATCGTTTCTTGCATCCCAAGGATGCCCTCGGTGTCCTGTTTCATACACAACTGTTGTTTTCTCTCCTCTACATTGGAATTAAAGGTCAGCGGCTGAGCATAGAAAGATGTCTTATACTGTAATGAGCCATTTGCCCACCACGGTTCATGCTGCTGGACTAGCCACTCTGGCTGAAGGCCTTTCACATCACCTGCCTCTTGATGCCTTTAACTGGAGATGTTGGGGATTTCAGCTTCTGGATGAGAAGCCATTGGCTAAGCAAACCTGTGCCTTTGTGAAGTGTTCCTCTACCTGTCTGCTGTGTGACATTTAATGATTATAATTCCTCCCCCCCTCATAACAGCCTCATAACACCCTACCCTCATAACACTCTCATGGGAAAATAGTTTTGGAAGGTAGCTGTGTTAATCTGCAGTAGAACAGTTAGATTCATAGATGACAGAGAAAAAATGAACTTGTGATTAATGGTTTTGAAGGTTAATAGACTTTTAAAAACCAGTGGTGTAGTGATTAAGAGCAGCAGGCTCTTAACTGGTGAACTGGATTCATTTCCCTGCTCCTACACATGAAGGAGTGACCTTGGGCCAGTCACAGATCTCTCTCAGTCCCTCAACTCTCTTTAACTTTGTTATTAACTAGAGACCAACCAGAGTTTCAGGGTGTAAGCTTTTGAGTGTCAAAGGTCCCTTCATCAGATATGGAGTTAGAGCGTTGACTCTGGAACACTTATATCTCTCCTGAATGTCTGTGTGGGATCTTTGCAGCAGAATACAAAAGGAGTATCCTTCTGGCGCTAACAGAGTTCTTCCTCTCTTCCTCATCCTGCCGATATTGATTCTTTCTGGATCAGCGTGTCTCAGTTGCTTTCACTGGCTTCTTGCCTTGATTGTCTTTCTAGATATGGGATCTGGCCATACCGTTTCTTCAAGAAGCTGGGGATTCCTGGCCCACAGCCTTTGCCTTTCATCGGGACCTTTCATCACTACCGAAAAGTGAGTGCAGGTGATTCCTGCCGGCCTGCTGGGTCTCCTCCAAGGTTTAAATGCTAATATCATTGCAGGAATCTTGTAGGGCAGGTAGATCTGAGAAGCCACGGTTTGCTCCCAGTCACCTGTTGAGCTCCATGCAGGTGTGTTAAGTATGGTTAAGTCGCTTCCCGCTCATTTGAATCAGTGTCCTCCAGAACACCCTTTCTCCCGAGCATCTGGGGTCCCTTCCGCACATGCAGAATAATGCATTTTCAATCCACTTTCAGTGCACTTTGCTGCTGGATTTTACTGTGCGGAATAGCCAAAGTTCACGTGCAAACAATTGCGAAAGTTGATTGAATGTGAGTTATTCTGCATGTGCGGAAGGGGCTTCAGAACTCCAGTCAGTTTACAACAATATAAAAACAACTTGATAGTGCAAGAAGACTAGAACAGGTGTAAAAATACATTTTTTAAAATAAAATCTAAAAATACCACCTGTCTTTATAAGCAGGGCATTTCCCTTTTGCCCTCAAAAGCTCTCCAGAATACCAGTTTTATAGCCTTGCTGGAAAGCTAGAAGCCTAGCAGGTTTTCAAACAAGCCGATCAGCAAAGTATCTGATGAATAGAATTCATTTTCACTTCGCTGGAACTCTCCTTTCTTCTTTTTCTCTAACATCTTTCTCACCTTGACAGGGGGCTTTCGATTTCGACCTGGAGTGTTATCAGAAGTATGGTAAACTCTGGGGGTGAGTACTGATTTATTTTTAGTTATTTATAACATTTCTGGGGCCCCATTGCACCCAAATAAGGTCCCCAACTATCCCACAGAACGACCTCCCAGCTGGGAAAGGTTATCTGAACAATGCTAAAATGTTCCCTGGTGATTCATTTCTAAAATGAACCTGCAAGGAAGATTTCATGCTTAATTTGGACATCATGTGCTCCTACTTCAAAGACCTCCTTGCTTTTAATGGATAGGCACCATTTTTAATGGATGGCAGCCATTTTGTGGGTACGCCAACTGCTTGGTATCAAAATTCCAAAGGTGCCCACAGGCTCAAAGGGATTGCGTCCCCCTGTGCTAAGTGATAAATGGGTTGTTTTTATATTTATCTATTTTAAAATTTGCTCTGCCACCTTTCATAACATAACCTGCTTTTGCTAGTTAAGCAAGGAACAGAGAGACTAAATCCCCTCTCACAAAATGCCTCGTTTGACCACCTCTCTGGCATCTGATACTTTGGCAGGCATCAGTTGTACCTTTTCTCCAGACTCTCATCATTCGCACACTCTTGCATCTGTCCAGATGTTGTTTGCCTCCCTGCCCCTTTCTTGCTTTAAGAGGCTCAAGACGGAAGCCCCTCAAAGCAGTGCCTTATGGGCAAGCATTTCAAAGGTTTATCTTCTCTCTCCTCCTTTTTTTGGGCAACAAGAATATATGACGGTCGGCAGCCAGTGATGGTCATTCTGGATTCCACCATCATCAAAAACATCTTGGTGAAAGAATGCTACACCTATTTCACCAACCGCCGGGTAGGTATTCCCGTGGGGTGCTTTTTCTGGTCAGACATCTCTCGGATAAGACATCCTGATCCTGAGGAGATTACTTTGCTAGTCTCTGGGCACGTCCAAAACAACTGGATTGCCAGTCATGGTTGCAATATACATCAAGGTTCATTCTATTTCTGTGTTGTTCTACACAGGACTTTGGCTTGAATGGAGACCTAGAAAGTGCCCTATCGGTAGCCAAGGATGAACAGTGGAAGAGAATTCGCACCGTCCTCTCGCCCACCTTTACCAGCGGGAGGCTAAAGGAGGTAAAGCCTGAGGCGCCCCAATTGGTACAGAATGACTAATATTTTTGACCAACAACTTGATTATATTCTCCCAGTTAATCAGTTTGGTTTGAGGTGTTGTGTAGTTTCTGGGCTGCATGGCCATGATCTAGTAGCATTTTCTCCTGTCATTTCCCCTGCATCTGGGGCTGGCAGCTTCAAAGGTCATAAGAAGGAGAGAGCATTCCTGGATATGCTAAATGACTGTTTGCGGGTGACTAAGACATCTAGAAATGGTAGTTTTCCCTCATTTTCTTTTTCCATAGTAAATTGGATGTTCTGGTGGATATTGTTAATATGGTCCAGAAACTTGTTTAGTTCTTCTTCTCCATGGCTCCAAATTGTGAACGTATTGTCCACAAAACAGAACCATATACTGGGCTTTTTTGGTGCTGTTTCCAGGGCTTGTTCCATGTAAAAATTTGCTATTACAGGGCTAAGAGGGCTACCCATGGCTACCCCATCTGTTCATAGAATTCATTATCCCATTGGAAGTAGCTAGTAGTGAGGCACTGTTAGAAAAGGGCTGTAATGTCTTTAGGGAAAATCTGGTTAATTTTTTTATTTTTTTAATGTATTTATTGAATTTGGTATACCGCCCTATCCCCGAAGGGCTCAGGGCGGTGAACAACATTAAATCATATAAAACATAATATAAAATAATTAAATCTAAAACAGTAGCCCCACGAAGTCCAAATACAACCCTCCCCAGAAAAGGAATGGGGCCCAATGATGTTAAGGCTCTATGAACAGAGAGGGTCCCATAAACAGAGGGGTCCCACAAACAGAGGGGGGGGGGTGGAGGCACTATTAATGAGCACGAGACCTTGGTGAATAGGGAAACCACATCAAAACGGATCAGTTTGTCACTGGGGTTGAGTGTTAAGATTGCCGATTCTTTCTATGAAGTGGGCTGAGTCCTTAATGTAGTGTGTGGTAAGTCCAATATGACTTTGTAATTGCGCAGCCAGAAATTTTGCCAAATCGTATGTAAGGGAACCAATTAGTTGGACCTGCTGCTCTCTTTTGAAGGAGCTTTATCAATAAGTGTGGAAAGTTTTTATTTTTACCATCAGCCTTGTGATTTCGAAACTTTCCCTGTTTCTGTGTCAGCTTGTCTGGGAAGGAAGGTCCATGTTGCGCAAAGGGCTCTGGGTTATGTTTTAGGCCATGTGATCCCTTGAGCCCCATGCCATTTGGGTGAGTTGGGTCTTGCTGTGCACTTGCATGGCCTGAAATTGCATTCTAGAACACAATCAGCACCCCCCTGTATGTACGCACAACACAAGCAAGGTGGCAGAGATGTGTGAATGGACTTTCAGAGAATCTTGTCTGCCCTTGCTGACTTTCTCATTGAGAGAACCTCCAGTAGATCTTAGAAAGGGCCCCAGAATGCACTTGGTGACCAACTAAGACAATCAACATGGAATTCTCCTTCCCTCATTAACATGCAGTGTGATAGGAGTACCACAATCATTTGATCAAGTTCTCTTATGCTGTGTTAAATTCTGGCCATTCTCTCAATCGTTAGAAGTCAGAGAAGTTTTGCCGCAACTGATGGTTCTCAGACTGTGTCTTGGGAATCCAAAGAACCGTACAACATTCTGTTAGGGGAGTGATAAGACCGGAAAGAGAGATGTGGAACTGAGTGAGCTAGAAAACCAGACTCTAGGACCCTTGTAGTGCAATGCTGTAAGCAGTTACTCCTGTTTGTCCCATGTTTTCATTGGACTTTGAGTGAAGTAAGACTAAGAGCCAGTGTGGTGTAGTGGTTAAGAGCAGAGAAGAACCAGGTTTCCTCCCTGCTCCTCCACATGAAGCCTGCTGGGTGACCTTGGGCTAGTCACAGTCCTCTGGGAACACTCTCAGCCCCACCTATCTCTGTTGTGGGGAGGAGAAGGAAAGGCGATTGTCAGCTGCTTTGAGACTCCTTAAAGGTATAAAAACCAACACCTTTTCTTCTAATTAGGTTTGCTCTGTTAATTTGAAATTTGCATTTGCTTCTGCCTTAGCTATGAAGTGGTCCTGAAATATAGTCTGTTGTTCGGTAAGGCTGTGTATTTACAAACACTCAAAATGAAAGCAGGAACTTGTTCATTGTCAACTGATGTCAGTTTCTTGTGCTTCGTGTTAGTTGAGCATTCATTCATTTGGACTTTTTGAAACCTGCTTTTCTCCAGCAAAATCTCCTGCTTATCTCAGCATGCGAACAAGTGGCAACTACTAGTGTAGTTACATTCGAGCTCAATAACTCAAATGATCAGACAAGCCCGAATTTACAAGCCCTCAAGGCCTGGCTTCCGCATCATAGCCCATTAGTAAAAAGCAGCATACTGAATAACTCAGCCTGACCTAGCTCGAAAATCACTGCTGTTTTAATAGCCCCGGTGCAACTGTCTTTAATTAGTTTGTGGACCACCAGAAAGTCTGGTTTTTTCTAGCTGGCACAGATCTAATTTGCAGGATGGAATTTTAACAGTTGGTTGACTGAGTGGAACAAATAAGGTGGTTGTTTGGAGAGCCAACCAATCCCAGTTCAAAACATCTAAAACGTCTAGCGAACCTTTTTTTACTCTATTTAGCAATCCTGATTATCTTCCACACTAATATAGGGCCTGAGGAACTGAGATCAAGTCCAAATTAAATTGAGGCTGGAAGGTTCCTCGCATAGATAGAAGAAAGGCTCTGAGAGCGTAGTTGGGTTGGCTATGTCTGAAGTTATATAGTGAGCTTGTTCCTCTCATGCTACATTCTTGCTGGTTTTAACAGAGCATGTTTTCATTTAATGAAAGGCCGCTCTGAAGTGTCAGCAGCACCTAAGGAATTTGTTTTGTGTTCCAGATGTTTCCCATCATTATCCATAATGGAGAGAAACTGCTGAGGAACGTCTGAAAAAAAAGCAGCGCGATCTAAGACGCCGCTATGAAAGAGTGAGTGATTCGTGACGTGTAGATTCCGGCCGATCGGTCGATTTTTAGAGTAGAAACCGACCATATTGCAACCGACATTCCTATTTTGTATTTTGTGCAGTGTCTTTTGTCATCAGAAATTTTGGCCTTTGGTTCTCTGCTCAGCAGTGTGTATCTCCTTAAAAATTCTTGGCTCGCTAAGTTTGTTGGCTGGGAACACCTTTGATCAAGCCCTCCCTCCTTTGTGATTCTTTGCACGAAACTGACATATCAGAGAATCAAGAATGAAGTTAAACTAGCAACACTCAGATGTGTGGCATGTTATTCCAGTTCACAGGAGGAGAAAGATTCTCCAAAAATGCTTGGGTTTAATGTATTGTAGACGGCTTTCACAGCCAGAATCATCACTGGGACGATGTGTGTGGTTTCAGCTGTATGGTCGCGGTTCTGGTAGTATTTTCTTGTTGGCTTGCTGGGTCTAACACAGATGACTGGGGAAGGCAATGCCAATCACCCTGTGAACAAAGTTGGCTGCATTTGTGGCTGGCATCTTCAGAGGATCTTCAGAGACTGAAATAAGTCAGATAACAATGTGGAATTAGTCAGAGGTGGTTTTTATGGCACCTACAGTCTGCCAAAAGCGCTTACTTGATTCTTCTGCAAAAGTGTGCTCTCAGTTTGATGGTCCTGCTGAAATCACAGTGCTCTTTATTCTTACTGCACGTTCCTCCAAACAAACGTCCTGAGTCATGGCATTTATCAGGCTTTACATGTCCCCTTTTTTCTCCACAGCTGCCGTAGCCTACAGCATGGATGTTATAATCAGCACGCCCTTCAGCTTTGACGTTGATTCAATGAACAATCCTGGATGACCCTTTCATCATGCACGCCAAAAGCTTCGCTCCAGCTTCTTTAGTCCTAAGTGCTGATCCTCCTCCTCGTATGGAGCCTTTATGCACCACTCAATTTGAAAGATCGACATCCTCTTGGTTTTAGTGTACTATGGGGAGCTGGACCATTCCAGGATTCCACCTCCTTTGATGATTGTACACAATTGGTCATGGAACTTCTTTTCCCATTATTGGTTGACCTTGAACATTCACAGACTCCAACAGCCTTGAGTTCCCTGCAATCTTTTATTGGTCATGCCCAAGATTCTAGAAGGTACATTCCTATATCATTCTTAGAACTGGTTCATAACAGAAAGCAGTTACATGCATCATTGGTTTCAGGTAAGATTCGGCTCTAAGGATTACTACATAGAAATGTTCGAAGGTTCAAGTTAGTTCATAGTTTGTTGTCTGCTCATCTCGCTCGCTCGCTCATTCCATTTGTACCCTCCCCATAGGGCTTAGAGCTGCTACAGCATATATATAAAATTAATAAATAAACAGTCATCAATTAAAACAGTTAAGACAATTAAACAGCTAAGACAATTAAAATCCAACCTAGTCTAATATTAAAAGCACGCTTGAATTAAAATCGCCTAAAAGCCAACTGTCAAACTGTAAGTTAAAATAAGACTGGCATCATGTGCCTTTTAAAGCAAATAGAATTGGGATTTGGGCAGGCAACAAGTGCAATTGAAGCAGATAATTACATTTTCAAAGCCTAGTTTTTTGGGCCTCAACCAAAAGTTTTCTCTCCGGCTGAACAGTTTCCTCTGTTTTACAGACTCCTGCGACCGCCTCAACCTCAAGAGGGCCTCCTGATGTTTTTCATCTTGAGCAAGACCAGTATAGAAGATAGGAGAAGAGGCGATTCCGTTCGGTCCATGAAGGACATCCATCCTTCCTGTTGGCTTACTGGGAGTCCATCACAGATGACTGGAGGAAGCAAGTAACAGCCAATCACCCCAAACAAAGTCTTCCAGTAATGTCATGCTGTGACGCCACCCGCGATATGTAATGGCCCAGTGCTTACATTAGGAACTGCTTTCATTTTACCCAAGCTAGAAAAAGGCTTCGACTTTTCCTCCATGGTATGCTGGAGATGGAAGAAGAAGAGTTTGATTTCTACCTCCCTTTCTCCTGGAATGTAGGAGTGGGCAACAAATCTGGTTCATCTGATAAGACTCTCCACTATATGGAGGAGTGGGGAATCGAACTGCCCCCCAGGATTATTAGAGTCCATCTGTTAACCACTATGCTATGCTGGCATACATACATGCCACTCTTGGGTGCGATCTCAGATCTTGTTTGCTAAAACCATTGTGCGGTCTTGTCCTCTAAAGGGGGGGTGAGCTTTTCCTGACTTGCTGCACCTTCCTGAGCTACCACCTGGCTTTTCTCCTCTTGCAGCTCCTTCCCATTCTTCTGGCGAAAGTGCTGGAGTAGCTTAAATGTCACCATGTTACTCAATTCTTTTATGAAATTCTTCAAGAACGAGTCCAGAAAAATCAAGAGGGACCGCAGAAGAAATCCATCACACACGTTAGTGTAGCCCATGTGAACCTGTGGACAGAGAGTGTGCGTATAAAGTATGCGCGCAAGTATGCGGCGCAAGGCATGTAAGTGCGCGGCGCGTGGCGCGGCGTATAAAGGCGCAAGCGCAGCGCGGTGTGTAGATAACCCACCCTAAGCTCTGCAGAGAAGATTTCTGGATTCTGCATTTGAAAACAAAGACAACGGGGCCTGGCCCTGACTCTTGCTTCTTGGTTTGTCTTCTAGAACCGAGTCGACTTTCTGCAACTCATGGTGGACTCCCAAGTTTCAGGAGAGAACTCTGAAGAAGCACAGTTGTATAAAAGTACGTTTATCTATATATATACAGATTTGAAAGCATTTCTTGTAGCTGCTTCTTCCATTTTATAGTAACTGCCAAAATATTATCAGCAGTAGCTAAGAAGAAGAGTTTAGATTTGTACCCCCCCCTTTGCTCTCCTGTAAGGAGACTCAAAGGGGCTGACAATCTCTTTCCCCACAACAAAACACCCTGTGAGTGGTGGGGCTGAGAGCTTCGACGCAACTGCAGACTCAGCCCAAGGTCACCAGCTGGGCAAGTGCTGGAGCTAATCTAGTCCACCAGATAAACCTCCACAGCTCAAGTGGCAGAGCGGGGAATCAAACCCGGTTCTCCAGATTAGAGTACACCTGCTCTTAATCACTACACCACGCTGGCTCTAAGGTTGTTCCCCCACTGCTGCTAACAGGACCTTTGTGGGGGATTTATATTGGGGGAAGAATCCCCCCCTTCCTTGGTGCCCCAGCCTTGACCCCGGCCACCTCAATCCTTGATGGATGCTTTTCTAAAGTACATGCAGCGGCTGTTTTACAGAGGTTTTCCTTACTTATTTCTCCTTCGTCCTTCTCAGCTCTTAACTGGACAAGCGAGATCACAGACAAGCCAAGCAATCTTTATTTTTTATGGCTACGAGACCACCAGTTCCCCCTCAGCTTTCTGTCTTACTCCCTGGCAACTCACCCAGATGTTCAGCAGAAGCTGCAAGAGGAGATAGATGACGCTCTCCCCAACCAGGTAAAAGTTCCCACTGGACCAAACAGTTTGCTCTGCCAGGATGGACATTTCCTGAAAGAGGGAATCACATATTGGATGGGTCGGCTTTATTTTGAGTGGCAGGAAACAGCTGACTGCCAACAGGGTGCGTAGTCATGAGCTGTGGGTTTGGGGCAGTACAAAGATTCTAAAATAAGTATGAAATGTGTCTCATCAAACTCTTGAAGTGTTTTATTATTGGTTGAATACATTTCAAAAGCTGTGACTAGCCAGGAATGTGTAAGTGGGTGCACGCCATCAGTGTCCAGCTAACTTTTTATTTATTTATTTATTTTTAAAAAATTTAAACCGCACCTCCTCGGCTGGCTCTCTTAAGCGGTGTACACCAGGCCAAAACAGTATTTCACACAGTGGCCAAAAACAACATTACACATCATAAAATAACTTAAATTAAGCTAAAAACAGTTCACAAATTCATAAAACATAGCAGCATCAGTACAATACAATACAGTACAACAGAATTATAGGAGTGTGGCACCCTGTCCCAAGGCCAGGCGGGGGCAGCTGTGTAACTTAGGTGTTAAATTGGGCATGCCAATGATGGAATGGCACGCAACACAGCATCCCCGAGCAGGAGTCCAAGAGCTGGCTTCACCAAAGGCCCGTGAACAAAACCGCTTTTACAGGCCCTGCGACCTCAATTCAAGATCCCCGCAGGCCCATATTCCTGATGGCAACCCCATAAAGTTTTCCAAGCAAGGGACGATGGTGGATTTCCATTACCTGCCTCCATGTGGCCTGAGCTTGTTCAGAGAGAACTGTGACTGGCCCCAGGTCACCCAGCAGGCTTCATGTGGAGGAGTGGGAGAATCGAACCCGGTTTTCCAGGTTAAAGTCCGCTGCTCTTAACCTCTACACCATGTTGGCTCCCATGTATGAGAACTGTATTCTGTAGTTCATAGCACACTTGTGAACTTCTCATCCACATTTGGAAATATTTTGAGAGCCAGCGTGGTGTAGTGGTTAAGAGAGCTGCGCACTTCTAATGGGGAACCAGGTTGATTTCACAGTTACTCTTGAGCTGTGGAGGCTTATCTGGTGAACTAGATTAGCCTGTCCACTCCAACGCATGCCAGCTGGGTGACCTTGGGCTAATCACAGTTCCTCAGAGCTCTCTGAGGCCCACCTACTTCACACGGTGTATGTTGTGGGGGAGTGGGAGAGGGAAACGAAGTCCCTTTGAGTCTCCTTACAGGAGAGAAAGAGGGAATATAAATCAAAACTCTTCTTCCACTTTGCAGGCCACACCCACCTATGATGCTGTCCTTCAGATGGAATATCTTGACATGGTGGTGAACGAAACTCTCAGGTTGTACCCCCCAGGAGGACGGATTGAAAGGGTCTGCAAAAGCACAATAGAGATTAACGGAGTGACTATCCCAGAAGGAACTGTGACCATGATCCCAGCTTACGTCTTGCACCGAGACCCAGAATATTGGCCAGAACCAGAAGAATTCCGGCCTGAGAGGTGCGTAGCCAAGATAATGTTTTCTGAAACCTGTGCATAAAAATAGCAGTGGCATGAATGAAACCAGCTAGTGTGGTTATGGTGGTACCAGTTCACTGTTGACTTCCTTTGCAGGGCCTTTCCTGTTGGTCTCCCCTGCTTAGTTTCCCTGATCCCATAAGATCAGGCTGTACTATACCACTCCCCATCGCATGAGGGACCAATAGGAAACGGACAGTGCCATTCCATTCCTCTTGTAAGCCTTCAAAGGTCGGATACCCACTTGAAATTTGCATGCAGATCCAAACCTGCCAGAAACGGCGGTCTCTTCATCAGAGTGCTCCTCCCACCGCGAGCTTAGTACACAGCAGACAATCCGTTGCAGACCTTCTTTAGTAATTCTCTACCAGGCGAAGCTCGCCACGGGTCTCCCCTGATTGGCTGGCGGTCTTGAGGGGGGGCGGGAATCTTTTCCCCACTGTGAAAACGCATATTGTAGGGCATGATAAAAACAGCATGCAAAGCTTAACGCTTAACTGCTTAACAAAGTTAATCGTTACCTGTGTAAACCATTAACGCATTCAAAGCTACACGCCTGACTGTTTAATATTTGCGCCCTTTCTGCTGGCCGGACGCAGCGAAACGAACCAAGGAAAGGTTGCGCTGCGGCAACGAAGCTGATTGGTTGCCTGAATTCCACGCCACACTCCAGGGGGGCTGGAACGAAGTCAGGTTTCAACTTCATCCCTCTCCCTCGGATCAGTCGGAACCGTGGTTAATGGGGTCTATGCTACTTGCAAACCAGGTCCTGCCGGAACGGATTGCAGGAGAATGAGTGCCAGAAACGGAATCTGCCATGCAAACAATGGGGAGCTCGTCCCTCAAACCTAGTTAGTTTGTGTTCTGAAACTTGGTTAAGACGGTAGTGGGGATTCGACCAAAGAAGCATCTAATTGACCTCTCTCAGATACAGAGAATCATACAGCTGATGAGCCTTTGATCAGATCCAGAGAGCTCGTTCTATTCTTATCTTTCCACCCTGTTCAGCCGCTCGGTTCAATGAGTGAGTGAATCAGAAGTGCCTCTTGAAGTTACATTAACGGTTTGCATGTTTTATCTTTTCCCTGTTTTATCTTTTACCAAAAGAAAATGGTAAAAGGTCTGGATTCCATGACATATGGAGAGCGGCTTACGGAGCTGGGGATGTTTAGACTGGAGAAGCGAAGGTTAAGGGTATGACATGATAGGTATGTTGAAATATTGGAAGGGATGTCATGTTGAAGATGGAGCATGCTTGTTTTCTGCTGCTCCAGAGACTAGAACCAGGACTAACAGGTCCAAGGTGAAGGAAAAGAGATTCCACCTAAACATCAGAAAAAACTTCCTGATAGCAAGGGCTATTGGACAGTGGAATGCGCTACCTCGGAGTGTGGTGGAGTCTCCTTCTTTGGAGGTTTTTAAACAGAGGCTGCATGGCCATCTGTCTGGAATGCTTTGCTTATGTCTTCCTGCATGGCAGAGGGTTGGACTTAATGACCCTTGAGGTCTCTTCCAACTCAAAAGGATCAGCTTCCATATCTCACCTCTCCACACTGAAAGAATGAAGATGGGTTTTGTCCCTTATGTATAGGGTAGGTCATGGGACAGATTCACTGGATGTTTTTCTCCTGTGGATTTGATAACAGGTTCACTAAAGAGAACAAGGAATCCACAGACCCCTATGTCTTCCTGCCCTTTGGAGCTGGACCAAGAAACTGTATTGCGATGCGCTTTGCACTCCTGTCCTTGAAAGTGGCCGTGACTGTCCTTTTGCAAAGATATTCTTTCCGTCCCTGCAAAGAGACTCAGGTGAGCAACAGGACTTTTAAATTCAGGGTACTAGATCTGCCTCACTAGCAGAGGTTGGTTCTCTAGAAGCATGTGGTCAATGCTATATTTATACAGCTCTGTCCCATTTTCTTAGAAAGCATCTGAGATACTGTCATTTTGATGGCTAGATTCGAGTCTGGTGATACTTTAGAGACCAACAAGGTTTTCAAGGTTTGAGCTTCTGAGAGACAAAGTTCCTTTTGTCAGATAGGACACAAATTCACAGTTTTGAGAACTGCAGAACCATGTGCGTGATAATATCTTCTAGATGGGAAAACTGCAGAAAATAATCTTGCAGAAACGTTTGGAAGATTGTGACATTGTGAATGGACTAATGGGAAACGATTTCCCGCCCCCTCCTCCAAAAAAATTAAACATGCTACATGAGCCTTACTTCAATTCAATTCAATACCTTTATTGGCATAAACAAAGAAGTTAATAAAAGTATAAATAAATAGATTAAAAGAAGAAAATAGATTTTAATTTGATCCTTACTTCATCATGAATAAATAACCTTTAGGATATAATGTATCTTAAATAGAGATCTGTTTAATCTATCTTTAGATAGATTTTTTCCCCTTAAAAAGGACTTTTATTTTTTCCCCTTAAAAAGGACTTTTATTTTTTTAAATTTTAAAAATTTTAAAATGATTTTTTATTTTTTTTTAATTGATTTTTATCTAGCCTGGTGTTTACCCATTTTAGCGCTCTTGGTCATTTGCATCCTTAGGTGTGAACAGAGTTGCTGACCGATCTGATGCAGGTGCATTCCAGTTGTTCCCAGTATTGTTGATATCATATCACTAATTGGCTTTTCTGGATTTTTCCCCTTTTGAATGCCAAAGATCCCCCTGGAACTGGACCCCAAAGGATTCATGCAACCCAAAAAACCCATCATGCTGAAGATGGTCCCCAGAGCCCCCGCTGAACCCGAGGAATAAAGGGATTTGAAGTACCTTAGATGCTGCCGCCACCTTATTGCCTTCCCCTCACACGGGACTAGTAACTTGCATACTGGAGCTGAACGGGAGAAAATGGCAGCTTTTGCCTCAAGATCTGGCTCTGCTTCCTGTGATAGACTTGGAAATCTTCGTTTTTGCCAGGGTGGTCTCTTTCAGCCTCCGATCAGAAGCTTTGCTGATATGACAGAAGTTCTTAATTTCCATCCACTTTAGATTGTCTTGAGACCAGCTAAGTTTTACATGTGCCTCTTTTTATTAGAAGCTATCCTTTTGGGCAGAGAGACCATGTTTTCTCCTGAGCACTGAGATGAAGATTTTGGCATTTTGATAGAAATTTAACTGGGGCCACTTGGAACTTACCTTTTGGACAGGTGACTGTGGAAACCAAGAATATTTGCATCAATTCTCATAGAATTCGAAAATCCTAAAAGTTCAAAGACAAGCTTCACTCCTGGAGTTGATGCTATACATGGTTGTGTGAGAAGTTATCATGATCACTGTTAACACTCCACTGTGGGTGTCCACACCTTTAAAGGGCGGGGGGCTATAGGAAGAGAAGCTTTTCTGTGGAGGTAACATCCATTAAGAAACTTCCTGTCCACATTATCAATGTTTATATGTCAGGTTTTTCTCCCGAGCATTTAAAAGCACCCAGTTCATTTGGCTAGGCCTGTGTTCAGTCTTTGTGTGTCCATTTTATGCTCCTGTGGATTTCTTTGATATTGTTCTGTTGTTTTGCTTGTGTGAGAGCTCTATGTACTGGTACTATGCTAAATTGGAGATGAGAGATTGTTTTGAATTCCTGCTTCCCAGTCAGTCTTCTGTTCCCTTCTGGAGACTTTTGTTTCTAGTTAGCCCCTTGCCCTCCCCTTAATATACTTGCTCTGCACCCTTGAGACCTAATGAATCTAAGGCTTATTTGAAATCTGCCCACTTATTTGAAAGGGTACCCTTTAGAAATGGGTGGAGCTTTGGGGAAAATATGGAACAGATGTGGCAGCGAATAATTTTTGATTAATCACACCAAATATTGCATAGGTAGGAGGCAGAATTGTGAGAACGCATCTTCAGGAAAGGAGTTTGCTTCTGTTCAATATGAGCTTCCCTGTGTTTATGCTGTGTTTGTACTGGATTTTTAAATGGGTTCTCACATCAATATAAAAGAGTGTCTTCCGTTACTCTACCAATATTGAAAAGAGTGCTTCCTGGGTAAGAGATGTTGTCAACTGCTCTTCGAAAATGCTGTAGTTCTCTGTTGTGACAGGATACAGTGTACGGATCATCTCTTTTATTTCGCTTGAAGTGTCTGACTCAACAATATTGACAAACGTATCAAATTGCATATATCAAAATGATCACTTTTGGCACTTAGAAAGCTGCAGGGGGAGGGGGGGTTTGGAATTTTTTTTTGTGTATATATATATATAAACCCCTGCTCTTGACAGTTCTCCTTTGCCTATGAACATGCGGTAGAATATGTGTTTTATCCGCTGAAGATCTGAGATTCAGTTAGTGAGAGCCGGCAGAGTTTGTTTATTTATTTATACTGTGCTTTCTCCTCAATGGAGGACCCAAGTGGCTTACAAAATCATGTTCTTCTCCATTTTATCCGCACAACAACAAATTTGTGAAGTAGGCTAGAGTGACTAGCCCAAAGTCACCTAATGAGCTTCCGTGGTAGAGTGGGGATTTTTTTAGCTTGGATACCCAACACCCTAACCACTACACAAGACAGCTGCAGGGCTCAGTTCGAATCCCTACTCATCCACGCAGCTCAATGTATGATCATAGGCTAATCGTTCTCTTTCAGTCCAACCTACCTCACAGGGTTGTAGTGAGGATAAAATACAGGAGGGAAGAGCCATGTACCCTGCCCTGCTCTCCTGAGAGAAAAGGGAGGGATAAAAGTATAGTGAAACAGTGTGAGTGTCAATGTGGTGTAGTGGGAAGAGGGATCTGGGAGATCAAGATTCAAATCCCTGCTTTGCCACAGAAGCTTGCTGGGTAATTTTGGTCCTGTCACACACACTTGGCCTAACCCACCTCAAGGTGTGGGGAGGACAATGATAGATGCTGTTTTGGGTCCCCGTTGAGGGGAAAAGTGGGGTCCAATTCCTGTAAAGAAATTAAATAAACAGTGGGTGCCATTTTTCCTGTCAGAAAACACCCTCACAAAAAGGAATCCTGCCCCTCCCCCACTGACCTTTCATGCACAAAAATTAAGCAACTGTAACTTCATCACCTGCATGAGTGTCTTCCCCATTTATGAGGAAAACGAAACCCTGCCAGCTTGGTAAACAGTGCCCCTCCTATCCCCCCCACCCCCGGCTGCGAGTCTGTAAAATAAATATTAAAACAACCAGAAGGGCAAACAAAAAACACAAGAGCTAAGGGGAAAGGGGGGAAAGACCAGCCTAAAACTCTCCAGGCTGGACACCTTGGAGAAGTTTGGGTTGATGCCAGTGGCCTACAGACAGGTGACTAAAACCGTATTTGACTGGGTTTCCCAGAAAGGAATTCACCTTCTGGCTGACTGGGGGAAAAACTTTTAAAATGATGTAACCTCGGAGAAATAAAGAGGGAAGTTAATCTCTGTTTAGGTAGTGGTTTCGACACCCGCAGATCTGTGAAAGAGCAATCTCTGCTCCACCTTTCTGGGTTGGTTTGTTTTTTAAATAGGAGGGGATAGAAGACGTCTCTTTGACTTTCCTGTAAACTCGGCAGGTAATTTTGCCAGAGTCAGGATGTTATGGTTCTCTGTGTTCACCCTGAGAAGGGATTAGGTAAATGGGTGCAGGCAAGATCCATCCATGACTACTAGCCAAAACCCCCTGAAAGGTACATCCATGACTAGAGGTACTAAATCTCTGGCCCCTTCCACACATGCAGAATAATGCACTTTCAATCCACTTTCATAATTGTTTGGAAGTGGATTTTGGTATTCCGCACAGCTGCAAAGTGCATTGGAAGTGGATTGAGAGTGCCTTATACTGCATGTTCAGAAAGGGCCTCTGAATCCCAGTGCTTCCGCACTTGCAGAATAATGCATTTTCAGTCCACTTTCACAATTGTTTACAAGTGGATTTTGCTATTCCGCACAGTAAAATCCAGCTGCCAAATGCATTGAAAGTGGATTGAAAGTGCATTATTCTGCATGTGCAGAAGGGACCTTCCCAGTGCTAGGGAGGCGATCTCAGAGGAAGGCCTTGTGACCTCTGCACCCCGTTTGTCAGCCTTCAAAAGTAGTTGGTTGGACTTTGTGCAAAGAAGGAGGCTGAACTAGATAAGACAGAATTGTTGTTCTTTGCGCAAGCCTTCAAGATGAAGAAGAGGAGGATTTGAATTTGCCTTTCTCTCCTGTAAGGAGTCTCAACAGGGCTTACAGACTCCTTTTCCTTCCTCGCTTTGTGAAGGAGGTGGGACTGAGAGAGTTCTGAGAGAACCGTAACTGGCTCAAGGTCATCCATCGGGCTTCCTGTGGAACAGCAGGGAAACAAACCAATTGAATTAAAGAGGCTCTGCAGGAATGTGTTCTCAATAGTGCCGTTTGGTTCCTTACTGTGGGTAGTCCCTATATGAGTATGTAACTGGGGCTTGTTTCGTGTATTTGATAGTTTGTATGTTTGTATCACACTGTTGCACTTTCTATCGCACTATATTTATTTGCATTTGATGTACTATATTGGCCATTGGAGAGTATTTAGTTTAGTTTAGTTTGATAGTAAACAAACCCAGTTCACCAGTTAAGAGTCTGCTGCTCATGTGGAGCAGTTGGGAGTCAAGCCTGTTTCTCCACAATAGAGTCCTCCACTCTTAACCGCTACACCACGCTGGCTCTGGAACTACCACTGTAGAGATTAGTTCCCCAAGAGAAAATGGCTGCTTTGGAGGGCGGTCCCTGTAGCAATATACAGTCCTATTAATTTTATGACAGCAAGCCAGCAGCAGCTGGAGGTGTGTCAAAGGGTTTCCGGCACAGATTATCCTCCTAATTTTCACAACGACGACCTTGCAAAGGGTTGCTGTGCTCCAGGTGGGATGTGGAGAATCTCCCCCAGTTGCAACTGATCTCCAGCTGACAGATCCGTTCTCCTGGAGAAAAATGACTGCTGGCAAGGTGGACTCTGCAGCAGTGAGGTCCCTCCTTTTCAGGTTCCGGCCCCCAAGATCTCCTGGATTTCTCCACCTGGAGCTGGCAACCATCCCATCCCATATTGCTGAGTGCAAGGGGATGAGCTGAGATTCAGGTTGTAACCTTGTCTGAGTCCCTATGCAGCTTGATCCTATACTGAAAAGTAAATGCCATGGATTGCAAACATAACCATTTTTTTAACCCCCTGGTCATCATTTAGGATCTCTTGTGCAATGCTACTTTATTTTTCCTCCTCTCCCTTCCACTCTGCAGAGTGATCTTTAAAGGGCAAAAACGAATAAACAATTACGGGAGAAAGTGGAAGGAAGAGTACGAGCGCGCCTGTGCAAAGGGCTGCCCCTCCCTGGTTTAGAGAGCTGGTTGCATAAGAAAACTTTGTCCTGGAGAGACGAGGAGCGGGATTTTCTGCTCCCAGAATTGGATTCCACCCCTGCGTTGTCATGGAAACCTGGATCTTAGTCGTTGCCTTTCTGGTCCTTCTCCTCCTGTGAGTGTGGGGGGTGGGTCTGGCTTTGGGGTGGAGGGGACTTGTTGCTGGGCACAGAACTTGTTGCTGGGCACAGCCACCCGGGAAAGGGAGAGAAGTTTAGAGCAAGGAAGTTTGGCCAGAGCAAAACGACTGGAACATCCCGGCTCTGTTTGCTGAAGTTTCAAAAACCGCTCAGATGCCCAGGAGGATGCTGTGAACAGAAAGAAGTTAAGCTTTGCTAATTTCAGCCCTTTTTGCACTGTTGCAACAAAATTAAGCAGTAATCCACCCCACTCTCATAGCACCTTCCTCCTAGGAAAATAGTTTTAGAAGGTAGCCCTGTTGGTCAGCAGAACAACAATTAGATTCAAGACCAGGAGCACCTTATCATAGAAGACAGAGGGGAAAAAAGAACTTATGATTAATGGTTTTGACGGTTAATAGGCTTTTAAAAGCCAGTGTGGTGTAGCGATTTAGAGCAGCAAGTACACTCTGATCTGGAGAACTGGGTTTGATTCCCCTCTCCTTCGCATGAGCAGCAGACTCTTAATTGGTGAACTGGATTTGTTTCCCTGCTCCTACATGTGAAGCCTGCTGAGTGACCTTGGGCCAGTCACAGATCGCTCTCAGAACTCTTTCAGTACCTCCACTCTCTTTAACTTTGTTATTAACTAGAGACCAACCAGAGTTTCAGGGTGTAAGCTTTTGAGAGTCAAAGCTCCCTTCATCAGATATGGCATTAGAGCGTTGACTTTGAAACACTTATATCTCTCCTGAATGTCTGCGTGGGATCTTTGCAGCCAAATACAAAAGGAGTATCCTTCTGGCGCTAACAGAGTTCTCGGCACTTGTCCCTCGTCCTTGGCACTCGTCCTGCCGATGTCGATTCTTTCTGGATCAGTGTCTCTCAGTTGCCCTCACTGGCCTCTTGCCTTGATTGTCTTCCTAGATATGGGATCTGGCCATACCGTTTCTTCAAGAAGCTGGGGATTCCCGGCCCTCAGCCTTTGCCTTTCATCGGGACCTTTCACCACTACCGAAAAGTGAGTATATCCGAAGGTGATCCCTGCCGGCCTGCTGAATTTCTCTCCTTCAGGGGTTAAGTGCTTATATCATTGCAGGAATCTTGTAGGGCAGGTAGATCTGAGAAGCCACGGTTTGCTCCCAGTCACCTGTTGAGCTTCATGCGGGTGTGTTAAGTACGGTTAAGTCGCTTCCCGCTCATCGTAGCCTGTGAATCAATGTCCTCCAGAACACCCCATTGTTCACAGCCTTGCTCAGGCCTTGCAAACTGCATTGAACCTCGTAGGAGGCAAGTTTAAGATCCTCAACCCACCCAGAACATGCTATATTCCGCTCTGCTTTGTTGTCAGAATTTATTTTTTTAAAACTTCAAATAAAATACTGCATCTTTGCAGGAAGAAGTTTGAGTCCCACGGCAGCTCTAAGACCAGCCAAGCTTTATTCTCTGTCACTTAGATCATTGTGATAATTCTGCTCACAAGATGCTTCCCCTATTTGGATTTCGGCAATAAATAAATCATTTAATTTATTACATTCCAAATTCCTTCGGAAACTAATGGAGCTCCCTAGATGTGTGCCTTATGCTGCTTTGTGCATTGAGATGGGCCAAGAACTCTAGAAACCTTGGCATGGGTAAGGGCCATAAAATATTGGCTGCATATACATTTTCTAGCGGGATCCAATAGCTATATTCCCTCTCTGTTATCAGATAACTTTATTTCAGAATGGTATACTTTGATCTTTAGAAAGGTTGAAGCTATTGGTTTCCCCTTGGAATCTCTCCTTATGTTCACAAAGGTGGAAGCCTTCAGACTAATTAAGAATAGGCTCTTGGATCTTGATTTTCATAATCTGACTCGTGCTGCCAAGACGACCTGTTCTCCAACTACATTGTTAATCCCATGCGAGCGTGGAATTATGGCAGCATATCTTCGTCTGCTGATTAATCCCACCCAGAGGAGAGCCTTGGCTACTGCAAGATGTAATGTGCTGCCATCAGCTCTGCTGGAGGGAAGATTCAAGAATATGGAACGTTCTAAAAGAGTTTGTTCATGTGATAGGACTACGGTTGAAATACTTGACCATTCTTTGTTTCTATGCCCTAAATACAATAAGATACGCATGGAATACATGAACTCCATTTTCTTGCAATGTTCTCAGTGGCATGAGTGTTATAAGATACCCAATCTCCTGAACAGCTCTGATGTGCTCTTTTGCGAAACTGTTGCAAATTTTATACTGGAAAACTAGTAATTTTAACTGTATTTCTTAACCTTGTTTTGTTTTAAAATGTTGTCCTGCTTTATATGCCAA
This sequence comes from Sphaerodactylus townsendi, assembly GCF_021028975.2. Taxonomy (NCBI): domain Eukaryota; kingdom Metazoa; phylum Chordata; class Lepidosauria; order Squamata; family Sphaerodactylidae; genus Sphaerodactylus; species Sphaerodactylus townsendi. Next base: position 150,107,549 of record NC_059428.1, read on the forward strand.
TAAAGGCTTGTGTGTGTGTGCTCACAAGATGCTCTCGTTATTTACTATCTCTGACGGAACTTTTGTGTGCATGCTGAAAACTTTGGTGGTCTTAAAAGGTGCTTCTAGACTCAGATTTTTTCCCCTGCTGCTTCAATTCAACACTGCTACCTGTCTGAATCTAATTTTACTGTAGGCATTTTAAATAAACTATTTGTATGCTCACCTTTCTCCCGAGCATCTGAGGTCCCTTCCGCACATGCAGAATCATGCACTTTCAATCCACTTTCAGTGCACTTTGCAGCTGGATTTTACTGTGTGGAATAGCAAAATCCACTTGCAAAGAATTGCGAAAATGGATCCAATGTGCATTATTCCGCACATACAGAAGGAGCTTCAGGAGCTTCAGTTTACAATAATATAAAAATAATTTGATAGTGCAAAAACAGTAGAACAGGTATAAAAATTCATTTCTTTAAAAAAAATCTTAACACACCACCTCTCCTTATAAGCAGGGCATTTCCCTTTTGCCCTCAAAAGCTCTCCAGAATACCATAGTTTTATAGCCTTGCTGGAAAGCTAAGATAGAAGCCTAGCGAGTTTTCGAAGATCAGCTGATCAGCAAAGTATCTGATGAATAGAATTCATTTTCACTTCGCTGGAACTGTCCTTTCTTCTTACACCTCTCCCACCTTAACAGGGAACTTTGGATTTCGACCTGAAGTGTCATCAGAAGTATGGTAAACTCTGGGGGTGAGCACTCATTTCTTTTTAGCTATTTACAACATTTCTGAGCCACCACTGCACCCAAATAAGGCCCCCAACTATCCCACAGAATGACTTCCCAGTGGGGAAAGGTTATCTGAACAATGCTAAAATGTTCCCTGGTGATTAAGTTCTAAAATGAACCTGCAAGAAAGATTTCATGCTTCATTTGGACATCATGTCCTCTTACTCCAAGGACCTGCTTTTAATGGATAGGGACCATTTTTAATGGATGGCAGCCATTTTGTACGGCAACCACTTGGTATCAAAATTCCAAAGATGCCCACAGGCTCAGAAAGGTTGCATCCCCCTGTGCTAAATGATAAATGGGTTGTTGGTATGTTTATTTATTTTAAAATTTGCTATCCCTCCTTTTATAACTTAAGGTAAAGAAAACGAGGCTACAGCTAATTGCTGACAGTAATGAGCCTCCAACTGGAGTGAAAAAGAAAGAACTTATCATACTATATAATTCTTTTACATCTCTTTTGCATTTCAAATGACAAAATATAAAGTATACAGGTATGTCACAAATCAGCTATTTATACAAGGATAAGGTAGTCTAGATTCAATGCCGACCTTGTAAGGAGACTTCAAGGCTTATTCTGTGGGGGAAAAAATACACGAACAAATAAATAGATAGATAGTAAAGTCCATAAGGCAAACCCCGTCCCCCATCCCAATGGCAAAATATTAATACTTACAAATGACCAAATATTCATTCTTACAAACTGAAAGATACTAAGAAACATAGCTGTCATAACATAACCTGCTTTTGCTAGTTAAGTGAGGAACTAAAACCCCTCTTGTGAAATGCCTCATTTGGCATCTGATACTTTGGCAGGCATCAGTTATATCTTTTCAAGAGAATATTCTGTACTTTTCTCCCAAATCGCAGCATTCTCACTCTTCCCTCTGTCCAGATGTTGTCTTCCTCCCTGCCCCTTTCTTGCTTTAAGACGCTCAAGATGGAAGCCCCTCAAAGCACTGCCTTATGGGCAAGCATTTCAAAAGTTTATCTTCTCCCTCCTCCTTTTTTTGGGCAACAAGAATATATGATGGTCGGCAGCCCGTGATGGTCATTCTGGATTCCACCATCATCAAAAACATCTTGGTGAAAGAATGCTACACCTATTTCACCAACCGCCGGGTAGGTATTCCCGTGAAGTGCTTTTTCTGGTAAGAGATCTTTTGGATAAGACATCATGATCCTGAGGAGATTACTTTGCTAGTCTCTGGGCACATCCAAAACAACTGGATTGCCAATCGTGGTTGTAATGTACATCAACGGTCTCTCTATTTTTGTGTTGTTCTACATAGGACTTCGGCTTGAATGGAGACTTAGATAGTGCCCTGTCGTTAGCCAAGGATGAACAGTGGAAGAGAATTCGCACCGTCCTCTCGCCCACCTTTACCAGCGGGAGACTGAAGGAGGTAAGACCTGAGGCGCTCCCGAGTGATACAGAGCGATGAATATTTTTGGCCAACAACTTGATTATGTTCTCCCAGTTAATCAGTTTGGTTTGACTCTTTTGAAGGAGCTTTATTAATTAATATTATTAATAATATTAATAATTAATGGGAATTTTTTTTAACCATCAGCATTGTGTTTTTGAACCTGTGTCTTGGGAATCCAAAGAACCTTACAACTTTCTGTTAGGGGAGTGATAAGACTGGAAGGAGAGATGCGGAACAGAATGAGTTAGAAAACCAGACTTTAGGGCCCTTGTAGTGCAATGCTGTAAGCAGTTACTCCTATTTAAGTCCCATGACTAAGCGCCAGTGTGGTTTAGTGGTTAAGAGCAGAGAAGAACCAGCTCCTCCACATGAAGCCTGCTGAGTGACCTTGGGCCAGTCACAGTCCTCTGGGAACACTCTCAGCCCCACCTATCTCTGTTGTGGGGAGGAGAAGGAAAGGCGATTGTCAGCTGCTTTGAGACTCCTTAAAGGTATAAAAACCAACACCTTTTCTTCTAATTAGGTTTGCTCTGTTAATTTGAAATTTGCATTTGCTTCTGCCTTGGCTATGAAGTGGTCCTGAAATATAGTCTGTTGTTCTGTAAGGCTGCGTGTTTACAAACACTCAAAATGAAAACAGGAACTTGTTCATTGTAAACTGATGTCAGTTTCTTGTGCTTCGTATTAGTTGAGTATTCGTTCATTTGGATTTTTTGAAACCTGATTTCTCCAGCTAAAGGAGGTTACAGTGGTTTCAAACATACACTAAAATGCTGTCAGCAAACAATAAAAATAGCTCAATAACTCAAATACCAAGATCAGACAAGCCCGGAATTCTTACAAGCCCTCAAGGCCTGGCTTCCTATGTGCATCATAGCCCATTAGTAAAAAGGCATACTGAATAACTCAGCCTGACCTAGCTCCTGAAAAATCACTGCTGTTTTAATAGCCTCAGGTAACTGTTCCACTAGTTTGGGACCACCCCAGGAAAGTCTGGTTTTTTTTCTAGTTGGCACAGATCTAATTTGCAGGATGGAATTTTTAACAGTTGGTTGACTGAGTGGAACAAATAAGGGTGGTTGTTTGGAGAGCCAACTCAATCCCAGTTCAAAACATCTAAAAAACGTCTAAGAACCTTTACCTATTTAGCAATCCTGATTATCTTCTCCACACCAATATGGGGCCTGAGTGGACTGAGATCAAGTCCAAATTAAATTGAGTTTGGAAGGTTCCCATAGATAGAAGAAAGGCTCTGGAGAACGGTTGGGTTGGTTATGTCTGAAGTTATATAGTGAGCTTGTCTTCATGCTACATCCTTGCTGGTTTTTAACAGAGCATGTTTCTGTTTAATGAAAGGCCGTTCTGAAGTGTCAACGGCACCTGAGGAATCTGTTTTGTGTTTCAGATGTTTCCCATCATTATCCATAATGGAGAGAAACTGCTGAGGAACGTCCAGAAAAAAGCGGCTGACGACGAAGACGTCGCTATGAAAGAGTGAGTGAATCATATCTACCCAGTAGATTTTACAGTAGAAACCGAATTGCATTGCAACACCCCTCCCCTCCTCAAGACATTCGGATATTGTATTTTGTGCAGTGTCTTCATCATCAGAAATTCTGTCTTTGGTTCTCTGCTCAGCTGTGTATCCCCTTAAAATTCTGCTCTGCTAAGTTTGCTGGCTGGGAACACCTGATCAAGCCCTCCCCTCCTTTGTGATTCCTTTGTGAATGAAATGGACATATCACAGAATCAAGAATGGAGTTAAATGAGCAACACTCGAATGTATGGCATGTTATTTCAGTTCACAGGAGAGACATTCTCCAAGAATGCTTGGGTTTACTGTATTGTCGAAGGCTTTCATGGCCGGAATCACTGGGACGATGTGTGGTTTCTGGGCTGTATGGCCGTGTTCTGGTAGCATTTTCTCTTGTTGGCTTGCTGGGAGCCCATCACAGATGACTGGGGGAAGGCAACAGCCAATCACCCTGTGAACAAAGTTGGCTGCATTTGTGGCTGGCATCTTCAGAGGATCTTCAGAGACTCAAATAAGTCAGATAACAATGTGGAATTAGTCAGAGGTGGTTTTTATGGCATCTACAGTCTATAAAAGGCGCTTACTTGATTCTGCAAAATGTGTCTCTTGGTTTGATGGTCCCAAGCAAATCACAGTGCTCTTATTCTTACTGAACAAGTTCCTCCGAAACAAACGTCCTGAGTCATGGCATTTATCAGGTTTACATGTCCTCTTTTTCCCCTTCTCCACAGCTTGTTTGGGGCCTACAGCATGGATGTTATAACCAGCACGTCCTTCAGCGTTGACGTTGATTCAATGAACAATCCTGATGACCCTTTCATCATGCACGTCAAAAAGCTTCTCAAGTTCAGCTTCTTTAGTCCTATGTTGATCCTCCTCGGTATGGAGCCTTTATGTACCATCGAATTTGGAAAGATCGATATCCCCCTCTTGGTTTTTTAAAAATATGGGGAGCTGGACCATTCCATGATTCCACCTCCTTTTGATGATTGTACACAATTGGTCATGGAACTTCTTTCCCTGCATGCCATTGGTTGACCTTTTGAACATTCACAGACTCAACAGCCTTGAGTTTCCTTCCCCTGCAATCTTTTTATGTTGGTCATGCCCAAGACGAGAAGGTACATTCCTATATCATTCTTAGAACTGGTTCATAACAGGAAAGCAGTTACATGCATCATTGGTTTCAGGTAAGATTCGGTTCTAAGGATTACATAGAAATGTTCTAGTTAGTTCGTTAGTTCGTTAGTTTGTTAGTTCGTTCATTCGTTCGTTCGTTCATTCCATTTGTACGCCACCCTCCCCATAGGGGCTTAGAGCTGCTTACAGCATATATATAAAATTAATAAATAAACAGTCAACAATTAAAACAGTTAAGACAATTAAAACAGTTAAGACAATTAAAATCCAACCTAGTCTAATATTAAAAGCACGTTTGAATTAAAATCGCCTAAAAGCTAACTGTCAAATCAGAGTTAAAATAAGACTGGCATCATGTGCCTTTTAAAGCAAATAGGGAATTGGGATTTGGGCAGGCAACAAGTGCAATTGGAAGTAGATAATTACATTTTCAGTTTCCAGTTTTTTGGGCCTCAACCAAAAGCCCGGCGGAACAGCTCTGCCTTACAGACCCTGCGGAATTGCCTCAAATCCCGCAGGGCCCTGATGTTTTTCATCTTGAGCAAGACCAGTATAGAAGATAGGGAGAAGAGGCGGACTCTGTCTGAATCCATGAAGGACATCCATCCTTCCTGTTGGCTTACTGGGAGTCCATCACAGATGACTGGAGGAAGGCAACAGCCAATCACCCTGTAAACAAAGTCTTCCTAGTAATGTCATGCTGTGACGTCACCCCATGGATATGTAATGGCCCAGTGCTTGCACAGGGAACTGCTTTCATTTTTACCTAAAGCTAGAAAAAGGCTTCGGACTTTCCTCCATGGTATGCTGAGATGGAAGAAGAAGAGTTTGGATTTCTACCTCCCTTTCTCTCCTGGAATGTAGGAGTGGGGCAACAAATCTGGTTCATCTGATAAGACTCCTCCACTCATATGGAGGAGTGGGGAATCGAACCCGGTTCCCCAGATTAGAGTCCATCTGCTGTTAACCACTATGCTATGCTGGCATACATACATGCCACTCTTGGGTGATTCAGATCTTGCTCTGCTAAAACCATTGTGCTAGGGTCTTGTCCCTCCCAAAGGGGGTGAGCTTTCTTCCTGACTTGTTGCACCTTCCTGAGCGACCACCTGGCTTTTCTCCTCTGCAGTCGTCTTCCCATTCTTCATGAAAGTGCTGGAGAAGCTAAATGTCACCATGTTACCTGGCTCCTTTATGAAATTCTTCAAGAACGTAGTCCAGAAAATCAAGAGGGACCGGCAGAAGAACGATCACACGGTTAGTGTAGCCCATGTGAACCTGTGGACAGAGAGTGTGCGTGCGTGCGTGCGTGCGTGCGTGCGTGCGTGCGTGCGTGCGTG
>NC_059428.1:150113862-150141912 GCF_021028975.2 Sphaerodactylus townsendi
AGTAGCAACACTCAGATGTGTGGCATGTTATTCCAGTTCACAGGAGGAGAAAGATTCTCCAAAAATGCTTGGGTTTAATGTATTGTAGACGGCTTTCACAGCCAGAATCACTGGAACGCTGTGTGGTTTCCGGGCTGTATGGCCGTGTTCTAGTGGCATTTTCTCCTGATGTTTTGGCTGCATTTGTGGCTGGCATCTTCAGAGGCTCTTCAGAGATCCTCTGAAGATGCCAGCCACAGAGGCAAGCGAAACGTCAGGAGAAAACACAACTGGAACATGGCTATATAGCCCGGAAACCGCACAACACCCCATGCTTGGGTTTATTTGGATGACCTTGCCAATGGAAGGGGTGCAGGCCATCTTGGCCAGCCCCACCGCTCAGTGCAGGATCCCTGATTGGTGTTCATCCAACCACAGCTTGAAGTCTGCCATTGGGAAGCTGAATCCACTGTTGAACAACTCTATTGCAACTTTTTTTCCTAATATCCAGCCAGTACTTTTCCATCCGTAATGTTAACTCATAATTCTGAATCCTGTCCTTTGGTGCCAACAGGAACAAGTTCCTGCTGGTACAGTAGATATAGAAACTCCTTTCCCTTCATCTCCCTACAACAGACACCTTGGGAGGTAGGTGGGGCTGAGAGAGTTCAGAGAGAACTGTGACTGGCCCAAGGTCACCCAGCAGAAATGCAGGAGCGCAGAAACACATCTGGGTCACCAGATACCTTTCCATCCATAATAATTCATTTTTCTGAGTCCTGTGGTTTTTATGGCACCCACAGTCTATAAAGGGCACTTACTTGATTCTGAAAAGTGTGTCTCTCGGTTCGATGTACCCAAGCGAATCTCAATGTTCTTGTTTTTGCTGAACAAGTTCCTCCGAAACAAACGTCCTGCGTCATGGGATCTATCAGGTTTACATGTCCTCTTTCTCCCCTCCTTCCACAGCTTCTTTGGGGCCTACAGCATGGACGTCATAACCAGCACGTCCTTCAGCATTGACGTTGATTCCATGAACAACCCGGACGACCCTTTCATCATGCACATCAAAAAGTTTCTCAAGTTCAGCTTCTTTAGTCCTCTGTTGATCCTCCTCGGTATGAAGCCTTTATATGCCATCGAATTTGGAAAGATCCATATCCCCCTCTTTTGGTTTTTTAAAAATATGGGGAGCTGGACCATTCCATGATTCCACCTCCTTTTGATGATTGCACACCGTCGGTCATGGAACATCTCTCCCTGCATGGCAATGACCTTTTGAACCTTTACAGACTCAAGAGCCCTGAATTCCCCCTCCCCACCATTTTTTTTACATTCTGTGCCCAAGATGAGAAGGAACATTCCTATATCATTCTTAGAACGGGTTCGTAACAAGGAAGCAGTTAAGTGCATCACTGGTTTCACGTATGAATCACTTCTAAGGATTATATAGAAATGCTCTTTTTCATCTCGAGCAAGGCCAACGTAAAAGATAGGGAGAAGAAGAGGCGGACTCCCCCTGAATCTATGGAGGACATTGCCGATGTGATCGGAATCATCCAAGTTTTGTGGTGCAGGAATGTTCTTCTGTCATATGGCTTTATTCCAAGTAGCCAACCACATTGACATTTGTAGGAATGAACCATGCCTTCATTAGCTATCCATGCTGGTCAGAGTCAAATCGTCTCATTCATAGTATTTAAGAGCTGCTTAGAGCCTCCCGTCCTTCCTAAGTTGGTAAAATGAGAACTCAGCTTGCTAGGAGTCCATTATAGATGACTGGGGAAGGCAATAGCCAATCACCTTGTAGACAAAGCCTGCCTAGGAAATGTCATGATATGATGTCACCCCATGGGTCAGTAATGTCTGAGTGCTTGCTTTTATTTTTACCTAAAGCTAGAAAAAGGCTTCAGACTTTTCTGCATGGTCTGCTGAGATAGAAGAAGAAGAGGAGTTTGGATTTATATCCCACCTTTCTCTCCTGGAAGGAGACTCAGGGTGGCTTGCAAGCTCCTTTTCCCTTCCTTTCCCCACAACAGACACCTTGTGAAGTAGGTGGGGCTGAGACAGTTTGGAGAGAATTGTGACTAGCCCAGGGTCACCCAGAAGGCGTGTAGGAACAGGGAAACAAGTCCACTCACCAGATAAGTCTCCACCACTCATGTGGAGGAGTGGGGAGTCGAACCCAGTTTCCCAGATTAGAGTCCACCTGCTGTTAACCACTATGCCCGCTGGCATACATACAGGCCACTCTTCAGTGATTCAAATCTTGCTCTGCTAAAATCACTGTGCTAGGATCTTGTCCCTTCCGAAGAGGGTGGGCTTTCTTCCTGACTTGTTGCGTCCTCCTGAGGGACCACCTGGCTTTTCTCCTCTGCAGTCATCTTCCCATTCATCGCAATAGTGCTGGAGAAGCTAAATGTCACCATGGTACCTGCCTCCTTCCTTAACTTCTTCAGGAACGCAATCCAGAAAATCAAGAGGGACCGACAGAAGAATGATCACACGGTTAGTGTGGCTCATGTGAACCTGTGTGTGGGGTGTGTGTGTGTGTGTGTGTGTGAAGATGAGTGTGCTTGGTTTAAAGAAAATAAGGACCGGTCTCCACCAAGATAACACACCCTAAATCTTGCAGAGAAGATTTCTGGATTCTGCATTTGAAAACAAAGGCAACAGGGCCTGGGCCTGACTCTTGCTTCTTGGTTTTTCTTCTAGAACCGAGTCGACTTTCTGCAACTCATGGTGGACTCCCAAGTTTCAGGAGAGAACTCTGAAGAAGCACAGTTGTATAAAAGTACGTATATCTCTATATATACAGATTTCTTCCTCCCTCCCATGATGTTTACAGTATGCAAGAAGGGAAAGCGATTTTAAGCCACTTTCAGACTTTTTAAATGTAGAGAATAACAAGTTGAAGGTTACTGTGAATGTGGAGAGATAAAGCAACTAGACTCAGGGCCCCTGTTACCTGGGGATGCCAGTTCGAATTTTGGGGAGGGGCGTAGCACCCTTGGATATAGCAAAAGCGTTATGAACACATGTGGTGTGTTCATACGGTAAGCAAAACACCATGAATGTGCATGGGGTATGTATAGTGTGTTGCTTGGATCTAGAAAAAGCACACACACATGGACAGATATTGGTCCAGACAGGCAGCTGCCTCCAGGGTCTCGGACAGGGGTCTTGCCCATTATCTACTGCCTGGCCCTTTTTAACTGGAAATGCCAGGGATCGAACCTGGGACCGTTTGCTTGAAAGCAAAGGCCCTTCCACTGAGCCACAACCCTTCCCAGTGGGTGGGTTTTGAAAGCATTTCTTGTAGCTGCTGCTTCCATTTTATAGTAACCGCCGAAATATCATCTTTTTTTAATATAATGAGTTTTATTTCAGTTTAAATAGTACATATCCAATATAGGTTAACAATACAGTTGTTATTTAACAAATACAAACCTCATATGAGCTCACAGCTTATTAATCTGTGTTGAATCTATAGATAAGCCATAAACAAACACGCACACACAAAAACCCCAAAAAATTTTAAAAAATGATTTCCAGTTAAAGGAATCTTTTTTTATTACTTAAGAACCAAACAGTTGCGTAGTGGTTAAGCACCAGTGGCATAGTGGCTAAGAGCAGGTGTATTCTAATCTGGAGGAACCAGGTCTGATTCACAGCTTGAGGTTTATCTGGTGAATTCAGATTAGCCTGGGCACTCCAGTACATGCCAGCTGGGTGACCCTGGGCTAGTCACAGTTCTTCGGAGCTCTCTCAGCCCCACCCACCTCACAGGGTGTTTGCTGTGTGGGGGAAGGGAAAGGAGTTTGTATGCCCCTTTGAGTCTCCTTGCAGGAGAGAAAGGGGGGATGTAAATCCAACTCTTCTTCTTCTTCTTCTTCTTCTTCTTCTTCTTCTTCTTCTTCTTCTTCTTCTTCTTCTTCTTCTTTTCTTCTTCTTCTTCTTCTTCTTCTATAAATTGTTTAGAGAAGTACTAACATTGAAGTTAGGTTAATATATTTTTATATTCTGTATTAGTTTAAAGGTATACATTAAATGGTGGTTTTTGGTGGTTTCCACATTCTTTTTTTTTAAAGATATTCAATAATTTATCACGCGAAGCAAAGTCAATGAGCAGTAATATCCAGTCTGCAAGCAACGGGGCTCGTCTTTTTCCAGTTCTTCGCAATCAGTAGTCTGTCTGCCGTAATCATGTACAAAAGCAAAATTTTACTCAGCAGTTCCTAAGGTTGTTTCCCCGTTGCTGCTAACAGGACCTTTGTAGAGGATTTATATTTCGGAAACATCACAGGAGGTGAAGAAACCCCGTTCCTTGGTGCCCCAGCCTTGACCCCTTGTTCGATGCTTTTCTAAAGTACCTGCAGGGGCAGTTTTACAGAGACATTTTCCTTACTTGCTTTTCCCTGTTCTTTCCTAGCTCTAACTGACAAGGAGATTGTTGCACAAGCTATGATGTTTATTTTTGCCGGCTACGAGCCCACCAGTTCCACCCTCAGCTTTCTGTCCTACTCCCTGGCAACTCACCCAGATGTTCAGCAGAAGCTGCAAGAGGAAATAGATGAAGCTCTCCCCAACCAGGTAAAAGTTCCCACTGGCCCAAACGGTTCGCTCTGCTGGGATGGAAATGTCCTGAAAGAGGGAATCACATATTGGACGGGTCGGCTTTATTTTGAGTGGCAGGAAACAGCTGAATGCCAACAGGGCACGTAGTCGTGAGCTGTGGGTTTGGGGCAGTACAAAGATTCTAAAATAAGTACGAAATGTGTCTCATCAAACTCTTGAAGTGTGTTATTATTGGTTGGCCATATTTCAAAAGCTGTGATCTATTAGTGTGCGTGCGTGCGTGCGTGCGTGCGTGCGTGCGTGCGTGCGTGCGTGCGTGCGTGCGTGCGTGCACCATCAAGTCGCAGCTAACTTATGTCAACCCCATAAAGTTTTCCAAGCAAGGGACAATGGTGGATTTCCATTGCCTGCCTCCATGTGGCCTGAGCTTGTTCAGAGAGAACTGTGACTGGCCCCAGGTCACCCAGCAGGCTTCATGTGGAGGAGAATCAAACCCGGTTTTCTAGGTTAAAGTCTGTTGCTCTTAACCACTACACCATGTTGGCTCCCATGAACGAGAACAGTATTCTGTTGTTCATAGCACACTTGTGAACTTCTCACCCATATTTGGAAATATTTTGAGAGCCAGCGTGGCATAGTGGTTAGGGAGCAGGTGCACTCTAATGTGGGGAACCAGGTTTGATTTCCCACTGTGCCACTTGAGCTGTGGAGGCTTATCTGGTGAACTAGATTAGCCTGTGCACTCCAACACATGCCAGCTGGGTGACCTTGGGCAAGTCACTGTTCCTCGGAGCTCTCTCAACCTCACCTATTTCACAGGATGTATGTTGTGGGGGGGGAGAGGGAAAGGAGATTGTAAGCCCCTTTGAGTGTCCTTACAGGAGAGAAAGGGGGAATATAAATCCAAACTCTTCTTCCACTTTGCAGGCCACACCCACCTACAATGCTGTCCTTCAGATGGGATATCTTGACATGGTGGTGAATGAAACTCTCAGGCTGTACCCCCCAGCAGGACGGATTGAAAGGATTTGCAAAAGCACAGTAGAAATTAACGGAGTGACAATCCCAGAGGGAACTGTGACCTTGATCCCAGCGTATGTCTTGCACCGAGACCCAGAATATTGGCCAGAACCAGAAGAATTTCGGCCGGAGAGGTGTGTAGCCAAGGGAATCTGAAACCAGTTCATAAAAAATAGCAGCGGCAGGAATGGAACCAGCTAGTGTGATTGTGGTGGTACCTAAATAATGCATTTATCATGGCTTGACATCTCTAATGCCACCCAGGACCTTTCTGAGACACACGTCCATAAACCGTGCATGGAATTTAATTAGGTCAGACGACGGACACGGCGACTCAGCTGGCTTTTGCGGCTGTTCACACTGGCCTGGCTTTAAAAGAAAAGCCACAGGGCAGCTGCCCCAAGATCTGCAAATCCAGAACAGGAGGGGTGCAGATGTGAGCAGAAATTCAGTTGTTTTCTCATTTAGAATTCCAGTTCCAGTTGTTTTCTCATTTAGAAAAGAGCCCCTGTTCCAAATTTGCTAAAGCCCAAATAAAAACAGGGCAGAATAGATGGAGACTCACTCTGGGGGGGTGTCACAGAAATGTCCGGACTCAGTTTGTTGTGATCTGGTGGGAGATTTGACTGCACCACCCAATCTAACTGAATGGAACCGTTGAACGACGATGGTCCCTGCCATTGGAAGTTCATTTCTGATAGATGTCACTGAAGGAAATGGAAGCCTGTTTTCATCTTTAGATAGCATGAGCAACGACTATTGGACGCATGAGCTTCATTTGACTTCTTAGTTCAGAAATGGGATATCTCTGGGGGATTATAAGGGACAAATGCATATGTAAGCTCTTTCAAGTGACCCCAGCAAGAGGCTGTCAAGGCAAGTGAAAAGCAGAGAGAGTTCACTGTTGACTTCCTTTGCAGGGAGACCCTGTTGGTCTCCTCTTCTTAGTTTCCCTGATCCAATAAGATCAGGCTGTACTATACCATTCCCCATCGCCTGAGGGACCAATAGGAAATGGACGGTGCCGTTCCATTCCTCTTGTAAGCCTGCAAAGAAGCATCTAATTGACCTCTCTCAGAGACAGAGAATCATACAGCTGATGAGCCTTTGATCAGATCCAGAGAGCCCGTTCTATTCTTATCTCTCCACCCTGTTCAGCCGTTCGGTTCAATGAGTGCGTGGATCAGAAGTGCCTCTTGAAGTTACATTAACGGTTTGCATGTTTTATCTTTTCCCTGTTTTACCTTTTCCCAAATGGTAAAAGGTCTGGATTCTGTGACCTACAGAGAGTGGCATACGAAGCTGGGGATGTTTAGTCTGGAGAAAAGATTAAGCGGTGACATGATAAGCATGTTGAAATATTGGAAAAGATGTCATGTTGAAGATGGAGCAAGCTTGCTTTCTGTGGCTCCAGAGACTAGGACCAGGAGTAATAGGTTCAAAATATAGGAAAAGAGATTCCACCTGAACATTAGGAAGAACTTCCTGATAGCAAGGGCTATTCGACAGTGGAATACACCACCTTGGAGTGTAGTGGAGTCTCCTTCTTTGGAGGTTTTTAAACAGAGGCTGCATGGCCATCTGTCTGGAATGCTTTGCTTATGTCTTCCTGCATGGCAGAGGGTTGGACTTAATGACCCTCGCGCTCTCTTCCAACTCAAAAGGATCAGCTTCCATCCCTCACCTTTCCACACTGAACGAATGAAGGTGGGTTTTGTCCCTTATGTATAGGGTAGGTCATGGGACAGATTCACTGGATGTTTTTTCTCCTGTGGATTTGGTAACAGGTTCACTAAAGAGAACAAGGAATCCATGGACCCCTATGTCTTCCTGCCCTTTGGAGCTGGACCAAGAAACTGCATTGGGATGCGCTTTGCTCTCCTGTCCTTGAAAGTGGCCTTGATTGTCCTTCTGCAAAGATATTCTTTCCGTCCCTGCAAAGAGACTCAGGTGAGCAACAGGACTTTTAAATTCAGGGTACTAGATCTGCCTCACTAGCAGAGGTTGGTTCTCTAGAAGCAGGTGGCCAATCCTATTCTTACAGCTCTGTCCCATTTTCTTAGAAAGCATCTGAGATACTGTCGTTTCAATGGCTAAATTCGAGTCTGGTGATACTTTAGAGACTAACAAGGTTTTCGAGCAGTGAGCTTTTGAGAGTCAAAGTTCCTTTTGTCAGATAGGACACAAATTCACAGTTTTGAGAACTGCAAAACCATATGCGTGATGATATCTTCTAGATGGGAAAACTGCCCAAAATAATCCCACAGAAATCTCTGGAAGAGCGTGACAGTGTGAAAGGACTAATGGAAATTAATCTCCCCCCCCCCCCCCAAAAAAATTAAATGTGGCATGAATGTACAGTTTTTTGCTACATGATCCTTACTTCATGATGAATAAATAACGTTTGGGATATAATGTATCTTAAGTAGAAAACTATTTAATCTATCTTTAGATAGATTTTTTCCCCTTAAAAGGTCTTGCAATGCAAGCCTTTATTGGCATATAAAATTATAATTAAAACTTATATAATTACATAACATTTGTATAAAAACAACCAAACTCACCCAACACTCAATGGTTACATACCTGTGGTTCCTATCAAAGAATTAATTACATCTAAAAGGAATTTGGCTACCAATTCACAGAAAATTTCATTGACATTGTTTAAAAGAAAATAGATTTTTTAAATCATCCAATAGCCCCTCACATTTTGACAGCATTTGATTCCCATGTTTGTTCCTTATAACAATTTGATTTAAATTTTTAAAAAATCGATTTAATTCTTTTGGTGATTTTTTTTTAATGGATTTTTCTCTACCCTGGGTGTTTACCCATTTTGGTACTCTGGATCATTTGCATAGGTGTGAAAAGAGTTACTGACCAATCTGATGCAGGTGCATTCCAGTTGTTCCCATGTGATATCACTAACTGGCTTTTCTGGATTTTTCCCCTGTTGAATGTCAAAGATCCCCCTGGAACTGGACACCAAAGCCATCATGCAACCCACAAAGCCCATCATGCTGAAGATGGTCCCCAGAGCCCCCGCTGAACCTGAGAAATAAAGGGATTAGAAGCACCTTAGATGCTGTCGCCACCCTCCTGTTCCACACCTCACTGCCTTCCCCTCACACGGGACTAGTAACTTACCGGAGCTGAAAGGGAGAAAACGGCAGCTTTTGCCTCACAATCCCATTCTGCTTCCTGTGACAGACTTGGAAAACTTTTCATGGTGGGTTTTCAGGGCTGTGTGGTCTGGTAGATCTTGTTCCTAACATTTTGCCTGCATCTGTGGCTGGCATCTTCAGAGAGGTATCACAGATAGAAGTCTGTTATGCACTGTGTCCTCACACTGTGACTTCCCTCTGTGATACACCTCTGAAGATGCCAGCCACAGATGCAGGCGAAACATTAGGAACAAGCCACAGATGCAGGCAAAACGTTAGGAACAAGATCTACCAGACTCTGGCCACACAGCCCAGAAAAGCCACTTCAACCAGTTGAATCCAGCCGTGAAAGCCTTCAACAATACATTGTAAAACTTCGTTTTTGCCAGGGTGGTCTCTTTCAGCCTCCGATCAGAAGCTTTTCTGATATGACAGAAGTTCTTAATTTCCATCCACTTGATTGTCTTGAGACCAGCTAAGTTTTACAGGTGCCTCTTTTTATTGGAAGTTATCCTTTTGGGCAGAGAGACCATGTTTTCTCCTGAGCACTGAGATGAAGTTTTTGGCGTTTTGATAGAAATTTAACTGGGGCCACTCGGAACATACCTTTTGGACAGGTGACTGTGGAAACCAAGAATATTTGCATCAAGTCTCATAGAATTCCAAAATCCTAAAAGCTCACAGAGAAGCTTCACTCCTGGCAACTTCCTGTCCACATGATCAGTGTTTATATACCAGGCTTTTCTCCCGAGCATTTAAAAACACCCAATTCATTTTGCTAGGCCTGTGTTCATTCTTTGTGTGTCCATTTTATGCTCCTGTGGATTTCTTTGTTATTGTTCTGTTGTTTTGCTCATGTGAGATGCCCTGGCGATCTTAACCATTAAAAGGCAGGATATTACCAACATATATATATATATTCAACATTTTGTGACTGTTCGGTTGTTTGAATACACGGATGCTACCCTGCAAGTGTGTGGTCCCAGTTTTCTAATTATTTGAAAGGGTACCCTATAGAAATGGGTGGAGCTTTGGGGAAAATATGGAATAGATCTGGCGGCGAATAATTCTTGATTAATGAGCACACCAAATGTTGCGTAGGAGGTAGAATTGTGAGACTGCATCTTCAGGAAAGGAGTTTGCTTCTGTTCAATATGATCTTCCCTGTCTCAAAGCCAATACTTTATATGGTTATACTGGATTTTTAAATGGTTTCCCACATCAATATAAAATAGTGTCTTCCATTACGCTACCGATATTGAAAAGAATGCTTCCTGCTTAAGAGATTTTGTCAACTGCTCTTCTAAAATACTGTAGTTCTCTGTTGTGACAGGATTCAGTGTACTGATCATCTCTTTTATTTCGCTTGAAGCGTCTGACTCAACAATATTGACAAACGTATCAAATTGCATATATCAAAAAGATCACTTTTGGCACTTGGAAAGCTGCAGGGTATTTTTGGCATCTGAAGAGGCCTTTTGTGCTGTAGAAACACAAACTCTATCATATTCCTAGTTTCTAGACCTTTGTTTCTAATTGCTGAACGAAGTGCTGTTTGCGTTTCCCGTTATTCTCTTTTCCATAATAAATCTTATCGGGTTCCTCTCGTGTTTTGTTCTGTCGACGGAGGCGCACCTCGGATGTCCTCCTTTTTGTTTTCCAGTGTCAATAGCTTTTCTTTTTGAGTGTAAACAACGCGGTGGCCATTGTGCAAAGTTTCTGTTGTCTCTTTAGCAATGAAGATTCAATTATTTTCTTCTGTTTTGCAAACATTTCCCTTTCCCCCTCCCCTTCGCTTTATTTTCTCGGCATGTTTGCTTGGCATGTTTGCTCGGCATATTTTCTCAGCATGGCAGCTTTGGACTGCAGTTATTTTTAACTGGCACGTGAAACCTGTTAAAGGAGATATATAGTGGTTGGGAAGAAGTTTCACAGATGAGGGGCTTCCCTGGAGAAGACCCCGTTCTTTGTGGACACCACCGTTCACCAGATTAGAGTCATGTGGAGTAGCAGGGAATCAAACTCAGTTCTCCAGGTTAGAGTCCGCCGCTCTTAACTGCTTCACCACACTGGCTCTAATACAATTTAGGGTTGTTTGCCATATTGACGACAATGCCACGCAGAGCCTTTTTTATGGTATGCATCCATAAACTGTGCATGGAATTTAATTAACTGTATTGAAGAAAGTGACCCGTAAGCTGGCTCTTTGCTGCTTGTCATAACGACCTGGTTTTATGGGCAGTATTAAAAAGGAAGCCGCAGGGCAACCAGCGCCGAGACATAAGAATCCGCAGCGGAAGAATAAAGATGCACGTAAGGAGCTAAATGTAAAGGTCAAGGTTTTTAGTCAGAAAACAGCCCTTGCTGGGTTAGAGTCTGAAAAAAAGCCCTTGGGAAAGGAACCGTTGGGGCGAAGAACTGAAATCTGGCCACTTATTCTACTGTACAAGTCTCCGTTCAACAAACTGGGTTTATGCAGGGACATAGGAAGCCACCTTCAACCTCAAGGAAAGGTAGGATATAATGCTTTAATAAGCAAAACAAACAGACATGACTCATGGTTTAAAATGGCCCTGTGAAACGGATTCGAAGCTTCAATATTGTCAGGTATGGAGGACCAATCCCTGTTCTTATCAGCATCACAGATAAATAAGAACATAAGAACAAGCCAGCTGGATCAGTCCAGAGTCCATCTAGTCCAGCATTCTGCTACTCGCAGTGGCCCACTAGGTGCTTTTGGAAGCTCACATGCAGGAGGTGGAAGCAGTGGCCTTCTGCTGCTGCTGTTCCCGAGTACCTGGTCTGCTAAGGCATTTGCAACCTCAGACCAAGAAGGATCAAGATTGGTAGCCAGAGATCAACTTCTCCTCCATCAATCTGTTCAAGCCCCTTTTAAAGCTATCCAGGTTAGTAGCCATCACCACCTCCTGTGGCAGCATATTCCAAACACCAATCACACATTGCATGAAGTGTTTCCTTTTATTAGTCTTCTTCCCCCCAGCATTTTCAATGAATGTCCCCTGGTTCTAGTATTGTGAGAGAGAAAAATTTCTCTCTGTCAACATTTTCTATCCCATGCATAATTTTATAGACTTCAATCATATCCCCCCTCAGACATCTCCTCTCCAAACTAAAGAGTCCCAAACGCTGCAGCCTCTCCTCTTAGGGAAGGTGCTCCAGTCCCTCAATCATCCTCGTTGCCCTTCTCTGAACTTTTTCTATCTCTTCAATATCCTTTTTGAGATGTGGTGACCAGAACTGAACACAGTACTCCAAGTGCGGTCGCACCACTGCTTTATATATAAAGCATGACAATCTTTGCAGTTTTATTATCAATTCCTTTCCTAATTATCCCCAGCATAGAGTTTGCCTTTTTCACAACTGCCATGCATTGAGTTGACATTACCATGGAACTATCAACTAAGACGCCTAAATCCCTTTCCTGGTCTGTGACTGGTAGCACTGACCCCTGTAGCGTGTATGTGAAGTTTGGATTTTTTGCCCCTATGTGCATCACTTTACATTTTGCTACATTTTGCATTTGCCATTTCTCAGCCCACTCACCTAATTTATCAAGGTCTGCTTGGAGCTCTTCGCAATCTTTTGTGGTTCTCACCACCCTACATAATTTGGAATCATCTGCAAACTTGGCCACCACGCTACCCACCCCTACTTCCAGGTCATTTATGAATAGGTTAAAGAGCACTGGTCCCAAAACAGATCCTTGGGGGACACCCGACATCTCTCCATTGTGAGAATTTCCCATTTACACCCACTCTTTGCTTCCTGTTTCTCAACCAGTTTTTAATCCATAGGAGGACTTCCCCTCTTATTCCTTCATTGCTGAGTTTTCTCAATAGTCTCTGGTGAGGAACTTTGTCAAAGCCTTTTGGAAATCCAAGTAGACATACCTGTGTCCACTGGTTCCCCTTATCCACATGCCTGTTTACACCCTCAAAGAACTCTTAGTAAGTTTGTAGCAGACAGGATTTGCGTCTGCAAAAGCCATGCTGACTCCTCCTCAGCAGGTGTTGCTTTTCTATACATTTTGTAATTTTATCTTTAATGATAGATTCTCCTACTAATTTACCAGGAACAGATGTCAAACTGACTGGCCTGTAATTTCCCGGGTCCCCCCTAGATCCGTTCTTAAAGATTGGTGTGACATTGGCCATCTTCCAGTCTTCAGGGATGGAGGCAGATTTCAGGGATAAGTTGCATATTAAAAGTGAGAAGACTCAACAATTTCATGGCTTGGAGCTCTTACAGAGAACTCTTGGTGAATGCAATCTGGGCCAGGGGAGTTTGGTGGCATTTAGTTTATCAATGGCTGCCAGAATTTCTTCCTTG
The DNA here is from genome assembly GCF_021028975.2 of Sphaerodactylus townsendi. Lineage (NCBI taxonomy): Eukaryota > Metazoa > Chordata > Lepidosauria > Squamata > Sphaerodactylidae > Sphaerodactylus > Sphaerodactylus townsendi. The sequence continues at coordinate 150,126,954 of NC_059428.1, forward strand.
TCTACCACTATCTTCGCCAGGATTCGCCTCCTAAGAAGCTTGGCGGTCTCAGGTGCAGGAATTTTCCTCCACCTCACTCTTGGGTGAAGACAGATGCCCAAAGAATTCATTCGAGCACTTCTCTGCAATCTCCCTGTCATCTTTGCTTTTTACCAGCTACCCTTTGTTCCTTTGTCACCCTCTAATCTGAGGTCTACCGCTTCCCTAGCTGGCTTCCCTATCACTTTTGATATCACTTGAACTGTTTGTTTGCTGGTCTTGATGTTCTGTTCTCATGCATTCCTCATAATCATTTTTTTGCCTTCCCTTACTAGCTAACTTGCTTCTCTTTTGCCACCATTTGTTTTCCCTCTCATATTCTTCATCAGTCAAACTGGACTTCCACTTTTCTAAAAGACATTTTCTTTTTTCTGATAATTTCGGACAACCCCTCGTTGTTAACCACAGGCCTTTCTTTTGGACTGGGTGCTGCCTTTTCCTAACCTGCCGGAACACATTCCAGCTGAGCTTTTACTTACTGTGTTTTTAACATGGCACTCCAAGCATCCTGGACAGTTTTGACTCTCTTTGATTTTCCCTTTCAGCTTCCTGCAAGCACTATCCCCCTCATTCTGTGAGAAATTTCCTTTGAAGGCAAATGCTAACTACATTAGTAGTTATTGTCACTTGTTCTGCATGCAAAGGAATACTCGAATCTGACAGCATTGTAGTCGGCTGTTCCCTATCGAGCTCAACAACACTGACTTCCTACCAGGATCCTGGGTCCCATATAGAATTAGATCTAGGATCACCTCTCCCTGGTATAGTTCCACAACCATCTGCTCCTTAAGCCACAGTCATTTAGCATATCCAGGAATGCTCTCTCCTTACTATGACCTGAACATGCATTTTTCCGAGTTTATATGGGATAGTTAAGCCAATCACCCATTACCACTACATTTTTGTTTTGTTGGCCTCTCTAATTTCTTTTTTCCATCCTCAGAATCCTCTCTTGTGCACTTTGGTCAGTGAGGGACGATAATATATTCCTAATATTAAACTGTCTTTCACACCTGGACGTTATTGATATCCACAGTGATTCTGTAGGGGTACCAAAGCTCCCCACTTGCATTATCGCCTATTTTTATGTGACACTATGCTCTCTTTTATGTAAAGGGCAACTCCCCAATGCACCCTGTCCTATCAGCCTTCCTATAGGAGCCTGTAACCTGGTATAACAGCATCCCACTGGTTCTCCTCATTCCACCATGTCTCTGTAATGCCCACTATATCAAAGTCCTCCTTCAAAACTCTGTACTCCAGCTCCCCCATTTTAGGTCGAAGGCTTCTACTATTAGCATAGAGACACCTGTATACCCTGTCTCTGTCCTTAACCTGGGATTTATGTGCTTTACCCTCAAGTCTTTTGTAGACATTATCCCTTGTCACATGCACATTGCTATGTTCCTGACTTGTATGTGGTTGATTTAGAAAAACCTCCCTCTCTGTCTGCATCCCCATAGATACTGTATTCCGAACCGAAGCCACCTCAGCTCCTGTTGGCTTTCCCCCAGGAATCAGTTTAAAAGCTGTTCTGCCACCTTTTTAATGTTGAGCGCCAGCAGCCTGGTTCCTCTTTGGTTAAGATGAGGCCCGTCCCTTTTGTACAGGCCTACCTTGTCCCAAAAGGTTCCCCAGTTCCTGACAAAGCTGAAACCCTCTGCCTTACACCACCTTCTCATCCATGCATTGAGGCCCTGTATCTCCGCTTGCCTAGCTCGCCCTGCGTGTGGAACAGGTAGCATTTCTGAGAATGCCACCTTGGAGGTCCTGGACTTCAACCTGTTACCTAGCAGCTTAAATTTAGCGTCCAGAACCTCCCGGCTACATTTCCCAATGTCATTGGTGCCAATGTGGACCACAACTGCTGACTCCACCCCAACACTGTCTAAAAGCCTATCTAGATGAAGCGTGACATCCACAACCTTCGCACCAGGCAAGCAAGTCACCATGCGGTTGTCACACCTCTCACAAACCTAACTCTCTAATGATTGAATCACCCACTACAAGGAGCCCCCCACCTCCCTGAGGGGTATCCTCAGGGGAAGTATTTGCCCAGCACATCCCATGTTTGAAGCACTTATCCTCTCATCCTTACAACAGCCCTGTAAGGCAGACCCATATTGTATACAGAGAGCTAAGGGGAAGAGAAATGGACTTGCCTACTGGGGTCACTTAGTGAGTTCATGACCAAGGCAGCGATCGAATCCAGGACCTCGAGATTAGTATGTTTTTGTAGCCACCAGTATGTACTACTTCTGTCAAGTACTAGAAACCAACCAAGTAGGTGGGATGGACTGTTGGCCACTGTTGGAGAAATAATGCTGGATTGCTGGAATGTTGGTCAGACCCTAAAACAGTTCAACTTTTGGCATCCCTTTCAACCTTATAGGCTTTGTGAACGAACGGATTCAAAGGGTCAGTTGGAACTGTATGCCAATAAAGGCTTGTTGTTGTTGTTGGGTCAGTTGGAACAGTAGTTAAAAGCTCATCCCTCTGCACGGTGCCCCAAGACATTTGTTCTGCAGGCTTTGATCCTGGGTGTCTTTTCAGTGTGAAAAGTACATAGCTGTACTCAGCTCTTTCTGCCGATTCTGGCAACATATAGTTTTCCTTCTTTTAAAAAAAATCGGAGCTATTTTTAAAGATATGAAGAGGCACGAAAGAGAATCTTAGCCGCTTGGAGGATCTCGTTGAAAAGCATTGGTACCACAGACTCAGCAGCTCAGCAAGACTTGATAACAAAGACTTCCTACACTACAGACTAAACAGCCATCACTCCATGGTCATGTTGTGCTGATGCTTCGTGTGAGAGTAACTTGCAGGCCCCACAGTGAAACGCAAATTTAGAATAAGGGCTTAGACATGTTTCGGTGATCCTGATAACCCACCGCTGAGAGTGAGGGGAAAACTCACCGGGGAATGACATAAAGGCATAGGATGTAAATATGGGTGCACACATCAGTTATTTCAAATGCTGCCAATATCTGCTGAATATCTTCAGTCCTTCATTCCAGTCATAAGCTTATGTGTTTTTTTAAAATACCCCTGCCTGCAGTTGTCAAAGATTCCCCTGGAACTAGACAGTGATGGCTTCCTGCGACCCATAAAGTCCATCAAACTGAAGGTGACCCTTGCTATGCTGAACTTGAAGAATAAAATAATCAGCAGATACGAAGAACCTGCTGCCACCTCCCACGCCGCTTTCAAAAACACGTTTACTTCACATTCAGTTTTTAAATAGTCTCCCACAGATGCAAAAGGAAGAGCACTAATATGCTGCTAAATATTCCGGAGGCGACGCTGCAAAAGGAGGACGCGTGTGCCGCTTAAGAGATCTGGTAAAGTTCTTTGATGCCGCGCTACAGGGACACGGCGTTTGCTGAGACAATGTGTTTCCTAATGACCATGACTTCTCTGACTCCTGAAATGTCTAGCTGAACATGAACGGCACACATCTGACAAGAGTTCTTATATTCAAACTGACAATGTGTTTGTTGTGCCGAGGGACCTTGTAAAGTGCATGCTGGCAATACTCTCCCATAATCCCTGTCCCTGCCTTGTTTTTCTACACATTTTTTTCCTGCTTTTGTTAAATGGACACACATTTCTTGATCTTTCCCGCAATACATCGGCTTCAATGCCTACTTCGGTTTTTCAAATCGGCGTACGCCTATGTGACACAAATAACCCTTCTTCTCTGCTACTGAACAGTTCCCCACCTCTTCACAGTTCTCCTTCCTAAGAACTGGAAAACTAAATGCCACCATTACCTGCCGTCTATTTCATTTCTATATGATTATCTGACACAATAGCGTTTGCCAGTCAGGAGGTCTTGTAGAAATCTCGGACGCTTTGTGCAGTTCCAGTATCATTCCTAATCTAGTTTTTAAAAATGACCCTCCATTTCTATTTTCCAGACATTCTCATGTCATTCTGCCTGTGACTGCGTCTTGAAGAGAACTCAAAAGTTTTACAGCCCTTGGTCACTCCAGACTTTACTGCACAGCGACAGAGAAATAGTAATGGGGTATCTGTGATTTTCCTTCTGACGCACAGGATTGTAATGACAGAGTTTGGGCATTGTGTCCACAGCATTGCTGAGCCAGCAACAGCCCTCAGGCCCCTTCCGCACATGCAGAATAATGCACTTTCAATCCACTTTCAATGCATGCTGCAGCTGGATTTTACTGTGTGGAATAGCCAAACTTGCAAACAATTGTGAAAGTGGATTGAAAGTGCATAATTCTGCATGTGCGGAAAGGACCTCAGTGTACATCAGCAGTGTAAGCCAGCGTATCTCAGAGATATGTTGGCACAGGGGCTGGTTGGGTCCCTGAATGCTTCCTTGCCCCTTTCCCAATTGTGCTCTCAGTCTAGGCTTTGACCTTGAGGCATGGTGCTGTGTATGTTTGTAGTCTGTCACAGATTTGACCTATTTCGTTTTTCGACAGGCATGACCGGAACTAGATGGGTAACGCCGGTTCCTGCCAGTCACACCGGCTCAGCTTCAACTTCAACGTGCAGCTCGAGAGAGATAGCTTCGGCTTTGCAAAACTTGGATCCTCTGGTCTGATTTTCCACACCTTTCATGAATAATGGAAAGGTGAGTGTAACCTCTAACTGTGGGTTCTGTGGGGCAGAACTTGGAAGGAGTTGCAAAGAACTAAATTTTAAAACAAAATGGTTTACTTCCTTAACAAATAACACTTTTAACATTAACATTTAACATTAACAATTTACAGTCCTTTTGGGTTGCATTTCAAGTCCTTATCTTGACAATCTACTGATAAATGCCAAGTCCAATTCTTCCTGCTGGTGGTTGGCTTATGAAGACTTCAGAGGCTTGGTGAATGGGATCCAAGATGATGAAGGTCCCCAAACGAACTCCCATCAATTACATACATATCAAGCCCTTAAACAAGGTATTAAGAGCTTATAAAAAATTAAATCAAGGTCCCAGCCAGGTAGCCTTGCTTCCTCCAACTTCACCAGTTTTTGCAGCCTTCTGCTACTTTGAGTCTCCACCCCCTTTCTGGGTCAACCCATTCCGAACATAGGGGTTACATGAGCATCTAGAGCCGTCGACCACCTGATCACGTTTACAGGAATCTGATTGGAGGAGGAGACTTTGAACGGGATCTATAAGGGACCTGGTTAGTTATGGGTGCTTTAGCGGGATGAAAGCAAATCACCATAATTGTTTTACTTCATAAAGTACACTGAATGACAGTTGTCTTTAATATGAACTAGTGCGTTGAAAGGTAACAGAATGGCTTGTTTAAAGATGCCCTCAACCTAAAGTTTACTTTTGCATAGAAAGCTGAATGTATCACAGAGAATAACTGCAGTCCTTGTTCACTTGCCTCCATTTCTCCAGAGGTTATATCATTTTACATTTACAATAACCCTGCTGTGCAGGTCCAGATTTCAAAGTGAAGATTTGGCTCAGTGACCTTCAGCCCAGAGCAGAGATTTATTTTGTTAAAATAATTTTAATCCAACTTTTTCCTGACCTTTGCAAAAGAAATAGAAGCAAAAAGAAAAAAGCTTATGTATATATCCCTATATAAAAGAACAAGTAAATAATTTAGAGAGGGAATGTTTATTTACTTGCAGGATTTCTCCTAATCTCGCTGCTTGATTCTCTGACATCTCTTTTACTTTGGCAGGTTCTAGATTTTGACCAGAGTTTTTATCGGGAGTACTGTGAAACCTGGAGGTGAGTGTCTCATAGGATAAAATTTTGGGGAGAGTTATGGCGAAAAAGGTCTGTGTGTTCCAGTCTGCAGACTACCAAAACATACTATTTAATAGTTAATTTACTTTTCTCTCTTTTTAACAGTTCTTTATGCTTTAATTCTACAGCAGATGAAATTTGTAACTATTAGCAAACTAGCATTAATACACAGTCCTATTATTGCCTGGTTGTTGAAACGCTGATAACGTCACCATTTTAAAGAAAATATCCATTAGGCATACATAAAGGTAATACTTACAAAATAGTCAGAAGAGATCTACAATGCACATAAAACACAAATATTAATCTGGGAACCATTATATGACCTCCAGGGGTTAATTTCAAAAGCAGGCATGCAAGGAAGTTCAGATTTACCAGGAAGTCGCACAGCCTGGTTTTTGAAGTTCCGCGCTCTTAATTTGTGGGTATAATTAGTGGGTAGCCGGACAGTTCATTGGCATTGATTGAACAGAAGCATTTGTGTCTCCATTGGTGTCTCTTGGCTTGTAACAAGAGCCTGCTGGTTCTTACCCTTCCAGAATTTTCTCACGCCTGAAATTGTGTAACTTTGAAAGGATCTCAGTTTGCTTGTTTTCTTTCTCTGTCTCTTGTTTGCTTTGTATTAGGTTCTAAGAGAGCCTGTTCATATTGTTGTCATTATCAGCATCATTTTGAACAGCCCTAACTAAAATGGGAAGCGCTGAATAAAGCACTCTGGCCGCCCTGGAGGGGGGGTTGCCAATTAATTCACTCATCTGAGAGCCAGAATGGTGCAGTGTTTAAGAGCAGGTGGGTTCTAATCCAGAGAACCGGGTTTGATTTGCCACTCCTCCGCTTGATTGGCAGAGGCCTATCTGGTGAACCAGGTGTGTTTCCGCACTCCTACATTCCTGTTGGGTGAACTTGGGCAAGTCACAGTTCTCTCGGGACTCTCTCAGCCCCACCTACCTCCCAAGGTGTCTGTTGTGGGGAGAGGAAGGGAAAGGAGCTTGTAAGCCACCTTGAGTCTCCTTATAGGAGAGGAAGGTGGGGTATAAATCCAAACTCTTCTTCTTCACCTTCTCAGCCACACATATGTTTCCCCAGCTCTGCACTTTTTGCAGCAGTCCAGAGAAGGACACTTGGCCATAGGATGGGGAGGAGAGATCAGCATTGACCCAAGCCAAAATGTATGTTCCCCTGCTCATTGGTTGATTCCAGGGATCCAGAATCTCTCGTCACCGAGACAGAGCACACCAGCACCATGTGTGTAATATGGACTGGGGAAAATAAATGACACATTTGGTATTGGGAGCTAGGTGGAGCCTGTGCAGAGGATGCAAAATTGGGCGTCCTTCAGTAGCTCTTTCAATTTGCATGAAATGTTTTGCAGTATTTACCCTTTTGCACAACGTAGTCTGATTTTTCTAGTCGGGGGAAGAGCAAAGGTCTCGGAAGCTCCACCCCAGACTGTTAAAAGCCTTGTTAAGCCACCTCTCTGGCCTTTGAGGTTTTGGCAGGCACCCTTCCAAGAACAACTTTGCAATTGTAATGTGTGGAAACACAGACTATTTTCTTCTGTTTTCTTGCACACATTCAGAGGTGCAGCGTAGCCATAGGCTGTGCGTCCTTCAGCCCTGTTTTCTTCCTATCTGTGAGCTGGCTAATAAGATGCAAACTTAGAGTAGAAGGCCCTAACCTTGCCTCTTTTTCCCAAAGTTCTGTTGCATTTTAAGGATGAACGGCTATGATTTATTCCCCCACTCCCTTGCAGAAACTGGCTACAGTGATAGTGTAGGGCAGTGATGGCGAACCTATGGCACGGGTGCCAGAGGTGGCACTCAGAGCCCTTTCTGTGGGCACGTGCTCACAGAGTTCGTCATGTGGGAGGGGGGGTGGAAAATCACCCCCCCAGGCCCACATTTAGGCTGGTCTGGGCATGATCCTTTACCTGGGAGTAAGCTCGGTTGCTGGCAATGGGGCTTGCTTCTGTGTAAACCCTCCTAGGATCGTGATTCACCCATTTGAAGCATTGTACGGTTGCTTCACTAAGCTTACTCCTGAGTAACGCGCGCCTTGGAGCCAACCGTTTTTTCTAAACTGAAACTTCAGTATTCACGTTAAATTGCTGGGTTGGCACTTTGCGATAAATAAGTGGGTTTTGGGTTGCGATTTGGGCACTCGGTCTCGAAAAGGTTCGCCATCACTGGTGTAGGGAAATGATGAATTATTGATTATTTGAGGTAAGATCTTGAGGACGTATACACTACTCACCATACTCATGGTCTTATGAGTACTGTGTGGGGTGGTGTAGTGGTTAAGAGCAGGTGGATTCTAATCTGGAGAACCAGATTTGATTCCCCACTCCTCCACCTGAGTGGCAGAGGCAGATGTGTTTCTGCACTCCTACATTCCTGCTGGGTGACCTTGGGCTTCTTTGGAACTCTCTCAGCCCCACCTACCGTCTATGATAACGATCCTTCAAATCTTGACATGCTGGTGAGTGAAATCCTTGGGCTGTATCCCCCAGGAGGATTGGTTGGAAGAGGAAAAGCGGCCATGATCTCAGGTGACATCTTGGAGTGGGACCCAGAAAATTGGCCAGAACCAGAAGAATACAGACCCAAGAGGTACGTTGCAAGTTCGAAAGCTTTCTTTGCCCCGCGAATAAAACCCACAGCAACAGAAAAGGAAACAGGGAGTGGATGTGATTATTTCAACACCTTAATGATACATTTATTATTTGGCATCCAAGTCTTGGAAGCAGCACGCAGATTGTTTTTTTTTTTTTAATGCTCCACGTCTATAAACTTTGCGTGGAATTTAATTAACTGCATGGAAGAGAGATGCCTCAGCTGGATTTAGCAACAGCAATATTGGCCTGGTTTTATGTCCAGCTATTTAAAGAAGAACTATAGGGCAGCCGGCACTCAGACACACGAATCCACAGCAGAAGGGTAAAGATGTATAAGGAATTAGATTTAATGACCCTGTTTTTCCAGCCAGAGTCGGGGCAATGCTCCAGTCGGAAGCTGTTTGTCTCTTACTTCAGATGAGACCCTGCAGGGCAGAACTGATGGACCTCATCCCTTCTGGGTTGAAGAAGGGTAGCGAATAATTGGGGACAACCCAGTGGGAAAGGCTTTTGCACAAGTCCTTTCTTAAACAAATGCAACCTAAGCAAGAATGTGGCTCGGATTCAGTGCTGAGGCCACGTTGAGCTCATTCTAACTGCAGGTTTCATTGCTTTCCATTATCTCCAAGGCTACTGGCCACGAATGGAATTTCCAAGTTCATAGATGGCACACTTTGTAGTACCAGTTTCTTAGGATAAATCACTGGTATCTAATTTTGGCTGTGAGCTGGCCAGAGGCATTGGGTCACCCGCTGTTAGAGAAAGAACAGCATAGGACCTTTGGTCAAACCCAGTAAAGCCATTCAGGGGCTATTTGAATTTGTAATTAATGGTTTATCTGATCCCCACATATGTCTGTGTGTGATAAAACCACGCGGTGATTATGGATCTGCCCTGAGATCAATAATTTGAGTAAAATGAATTCCTGCCACAAATATTGATTTCTGGAGTCTTCTGTCTTTCCACATCAGGAGAATGAAGATGGTTTTTGCTTCTCGTGTGTTCAGAGACTGAAGATTCATCTTATGCCTCTCTCTTGTGATTTTGGTAGCTGGTTCAGTAAAGAGATCGACAAAGATGTCGATTTCTACATATTCCTACAATTTGAAGCTAGTCCAAGGAAACGCATCATAATGCACTGTGCCCTGCTGGTCATAAAAGCGGCCGTAGTTTTCCTGTTAACGTTTTATTTCCGAACGTGCAGAGAGACGCCAATCAGCGACAGGACTTTGAATGCAAGGCAAACTGTTTTACTAGCTCTGCCCCAATAGCAGATGTTGACTGTAAAAGCAGAGAGACTTTTCATGAATCTCCATCACACCCCCTTAGAAGCCCAACAACATCTTCTTCTGATGAGGTCTGTCTTTTACAAGCAGGAGGACTCGGCCAGCTCCCCTGAATCTGTTGCACTTGGTTTAAAAATAAGGTTACAAACACAAGAAGCGGCCTTGTACTGACTCAGCATTGGTCTGCACCGTAAATACTGTCTACTGATGGCCAAGGGCCATCAAGTCCAACTCCTCAGTGCCGGAACACATCTTGCAGTACGAAGCAGGAAGACTCGGCCAGCTCCCCAAATCTGTTGCACTTGGTTTAAAAATAAGGTTGCAAACACAAGAAGCGGCCTCGTACTGACTCAGCATTGGTCTGCACCGTAAATACTGTCTACTGTGGCTGGCAAGCAATCTTCCAAATCCCTTATACCCAGAGGTGGGATCCAGCAGGTTCTCGCAGGTTCCCGAGAGTAGGTTACTCATTATTTGTGTGTGCTGAGAGGGGGGGGTTACTAATTGGTGTTTTGCCACGTGATTTTTGCCTTTGTTACGCCCCTCCTCTCAGCAGTAGCGTGCAGAACTTGAAGCAGTCTAGCAGGAGGTGCACCAGCGTGCGTGGCAGCCTGTGCCTGCGTGCATTCGTTTCCTGCCCAAGGACCGGTGCAGCGGCTGCGTCCTTGCCACAGCCTCGCCCAGGAATGCCCCGCCCCCGGAATGCCCGACCACGCCCCCGTCATGCCCTGCCCAGCCCCATTGGTGCTACGCCACAGTTTGAATCCCACCACCATGGGAACCTGTTACTAAAATTTTTGGATCCCACCACTGCTTATACCCAATCCTTTTAACTCAAGATGCTGGGAATTTAACCTAGGTCTCGTGTAGCAGGATAGATGGTACTGGAGCTAGCTAGATCAACAGTCTGACTTGATGTTCTGTCATCTTCATGCGTTCCGCTGTGTGACATGGGAGGGACGAATTGGTTCCCGTGCTCATAAATAATCGCCATTCCCAGTCACAGAATCACAGAATCATAGAGTTGGAAGATACCCCAAGGGCCATCAAGTCCAACCCTTCAGTGCTGGCACACATCTTGCAGTACGAAGCATTCTCCAAATGGGACGGCTGTTTTATTGTCCAGAAGAGAGTCTTGCTTCTTTACATCCATAAGGGATTGCTCCTAGGTAAATTTCAGCGCTCTCGAGGAAAGCTACTTGTTCATACTCCCTGGTTAAAGACAGCTTTATTACTTAAAGCTATTTAATCTGGCACCTGCCGCCGGCCATTGGACTCATATAAAATATTACAGTGTAATAAAAAAGATTCCATAAAGCCAGCTATCTGATGGGGGAAATAGACAAACAGCCGCCAGATAAGGTCAGCAATAACCTGAGCCAGCGGTTCTCTGCGTTTAAGTGGAGAAGTTTCTGTTTATGATGAATATGGACTTTTATCTTGGGTTTGAGGGGCCAAGTTCGGCAGCGCAGGGAGACAGATTCACAAGTGGTTTGAAACAAACAAGAGAAATAGTGCGTATCAGATGTGCCCCGAATATTTTTTTAAATCATTCATTGCTACCTTTTTGAAATGAGAAGGTATGACCAGCAAATTTTCCAAATCTGATTGTCATGGCTGGAGAGGAATAAGCAGGAGAAGGACTCCCTTCAGATATCCCAGCTTTCAAGATAACCGTAATTTTGAAGTTATCCCAGAAGTGGACGGACTACCTGTAGCACATGCGTGAAGGTGGGCAAAATTTGCTTCCTGTGGCTAACACCTGAAATCGAAGGAAGGCTGTACTCTGAACCAGCCATTTTGAAGAGACAGTCCAATGCCACCATTGCAGCAAGAATTTACTAGCATTGTCGAAGGCTTTCATGGCCGGATTCAACTGGCTGTTGTGGTTTTTCTGGGCTGTGTAGCTGTGGTCTGGTAGATCTTGTTTCTAATGTTTCGCCTGCATCTGTGGCTGGCATTTTCAGAGGTCGATCACAGAGAGAAGTCTGTTATACAGCCACAGATGCAGGCGAAAAAGTTAGGAACAAGATCTACCAGACCAGGGCCACGAAGCCTGGAAAACCCACCACAACCAATTTACTAGCACATACATCTCAGTAAATCTTTCAAAACCTCATCAAGACCATCAGAAGTATCTGATGGCTCAGATTAATCAGTATTTAACAACATTACTAAGATCCAAGCATCGGTAACAAACAAACAAAAATTAAAACAGGAGTCTGTCTTTCCAACAGAAGGTGTAGTTTGCAGAGTCTGGTTAATCTTAAAAGGACAAGAAAATAAACAGGAAGAATCAAAATCAGGAATCGAGAAGTGTTAAAAAGAACAGTGAGTGACAGAAAGCTTCAGTAGTACTGAAGATTGCTATATCTATTTCAGCAGTTAGCAAATAGGTGTTTGAAAGCTAAAATTTAAATTCATTTTAAATGAAGAAACTAATTTTGGTTTGACCTCAGCTAGGACAGAATATAATTCTCAGTTCTAACAGAAGGAAGCTATGTTGTTTACCCTAAAAGTCCATTCATTGATAAGATTGTTGGCCCTGTATTTTTTTTTAATAAACTGAACCTAGCATTTATTTATTTATTTATTAGTTAGATTTTTATACCTCCCCATCCCCAAGGAGCTCTTGGCGGTGTACAACATAAAATCTCAATACAATTATAAATAACATTTCTAAAACCTTTAAAAACAGCAATAAAAATAATAGTAGACAGAGGCGTCCGCTAAAACCCCATTTTCAAAATCCTCCCTATAAGGGAGAGATGGCGGATCCCATGGGATGAAAAAGGGCCACGGTCTGTTGAAGGGCCAAAGCGAGGGGAGGAGGGCACCTTCAGCAGCTGAACACTCCAAAAGGCCAGTAGAACAACTCCGTCTAACAGGCCCTCGCGGAACTTCGCTAAGATCCGCCAGAGCCCGGTTAGCTGGAGGAGGAGAGTGTTCCACGTCTGGAGCGGGGCCAGAGGCGTAAAGGCCCTGGTATGTGGGGGGCTCAACCGCATCATTAGAGGAGGCCAGGGACCACCAGTAGATTAGCCTCAGCCGAACGGAGGAGGAGCCGTGTAGGGACTATATATGAGGGTGATGTGGTCTCGAAGTTACAGAGGGTCCCAGGTACATGTTGGAGCAGCTAAAGGTCAGCACCAACACCTTGAAGACGATTTGGAACTCTACTGGAAGCCAATGCAGTTGGCGCAACACAGGCTGGATGTGGTCCCAGATGGCGCTGCCTGTGAGCAGATATGACCCGCATGTTGGACCAGTTAATATTGAAAATTAAATTACAGAAGATGCCCATAGTAAACCAGTGTATCCCACAAACGCAGAACATTACATCAGAAGTGACTTTCAGTATTGTGTGGATGAGAGATTTGGCAGATGGGACCAGAGTTGTCATCTGAAATAGTGTTTGGTTTTTAATTCTTTGCTTTGGTGCTGTTTCTGGGGAGCACCTTGAAGTCAGTGGGTTCCTTGAGTTTCAGTACACCTTCCGCTCCCAGCTCCAAGGGCACCTGTACCATTATAAAAACAAAGAGGTTACATAATAGGAATGTGGACATCTGAGCTCACCCTTCATCTGCCAGAAGTATTCAAGATTCACTTCAAGATTCCCTTGTTTGGGGCAAGCAGGAACAGAGTTCCTTTGTTCATCCCCTGGATTGTTTTGAGTTCTTATCTGAAATGTATTTGTTTTGTAATCTGCCTCATAATGGATGCTGGCTGACAAAAATCCTTTCTGGATAGAAGCTTCACCTGGCATCTAAATCTCAAAAAAGTGGACATCAGATGAACTGAGAAAGGGAATTCCAGAGATGAGGTGCGGCCACCACCCAACCTCATCTGCTCTTGAATGGCACGAATTGTGTTGGGTTTGGAGAAGGGAGCTCAACAAATTGCAACCAGCTTCCATCTTGAACGGAAGAGCTACCAAAGATCCATCTCATCTAGCATCCTGTTCCCTATGATGGAATAAATGACGTTAGTCTTTCCTCAGCGCTTCTTCAGCACCAACTACTCAACTGCCTGTAAACCAGGGAGCTCCATTTAACCATCATTCCTTGGAAATTTTTTCCCAATCTCATTTTGAAGACACTTGAATCAGAGGCTGTTTCCCATATTCCCAGGCAATCAGTCTGACGTATGACGTATGTCTGCACCCAGGAGGAGCCGCGTGGTGAAGTGGTTAAGTGCTTGCACTGTCACTCACACAGTCAGGAGTTTGAGCCCCCTGTGGGTCAGATATCCTGGCAGCTGGCTCACGGTCAACTCAGCCATCCATCCATTTCTTGGTCGGTAAATGAGTACCTAGCTCATAGCTAGGGGGTAAAGAATAGCCGGGGAAAGCAATGTCAAACTACCCCACAAAGAGGCCTATAAAATCACTGCTCGCAGTGCCACCCCAGGGTTGAACACAATGGAAGGGGAAACTTTACCTTTACTTTATGTCTGCACCCACTCCCTCTGATGTTTTATTCTGATGTTATCGGTGACATGCTGAAGTCACTTCCTAGGTGCACCGGAAGTGACTTCAGTGTTTCACTGGCAATGCCAGGAATATCCCCCGGTGAGGTGCTGATGTCACTTCCAGGCTCGTTGCTGACACCCCCTCTCCTCAGCTTTGGCATCATTTCCCCCCACTGCGGGCCAGTTGAGAGTCTGGCAACGCAACACACCTATCACTTCCTGGGCATGTGTTGCTCCCACTGCAGCTGCTTATGGTTGGCACCAGCGACCTCGTTCGTGCCCCCCCCCCCAGCAGTCCATGGGGTGGCTTGGCCAGAGAACTGCCCCTGGGTAAAAGTGTAACAACCTTCAGGTGAACAATGGGGAACAGGGCAAGCACAATAAGATATGCTTTTGTGGACTGGGTGTTGCCCGGAACATAGAGATATGAGTATACATTCTGTCCTTCACGGTGTCCTTTTCTGGCTTTGAATGTTATCTTGGGCACACAGCAACAGAAATATTACTGTTTACATATCCTTATCCACCTGTATGCCCAGCCTAACTCAAGCATAATACCAATTTCGATCCACAACCAATGAAAACATAAGGCATACAGGGATAGCCGTATCATGCTATTCTTCAAAGCTCTACTTTTCTCCAATTTTGCCATTGTTATGCATGACATCCTGTGTGCAATATTAATTGACTATACTTTGCAAGCACCTCCCCATACACTGGCTAGCGTGTTTATTTCATATCTTGAAATAGAACTAGATTCTGAACAGTGGTGGCGAACCTTTGGCACTCCAGATGTTATGGACTACAATT